>NW_026570760.1:0-9064 GCF_019649055.1 Paramacrobiotus metropolitanus
CCGCTGCAGACGAAGATCCGGAGTGGTGGTATCAGTGGCTGAAGGAATGGGGTTACTGGTGCCTGGAGAAGTTCATTTTCGTGTGCCGTCGTCTGCCGTGCCATGCTCTCCACATCGGACCGAACGCGCTGGCGTCACTGGCTTGCCACTTTCACACCGATCCCTCAGACCAACGAATTTATCAAGGCAAAGCGGATAAATTCGCGATTACCACCAAAATCGACATCCACGTCGTGCGACTGAAGGTTGACGGTGATTTCGGCGGTGCGTTGTGGGAAGCGATGGAGGCGGCGCTGCCGGTACCGAGCGACAAGGAGATGCACGAATTGTTCCAGCGCTTCAAACTGGGCGGGGATTTGCGTTGAAACAAACAAACTGACTGACAAGAAAACAAACTGACAGCGTTCTTCTGCGCGGTACTTATGACAGTTTATCATTGATTCTGCCAAGACCAAGATTCGAATGAATTCGTTTTGTAGGCGCTGTGCGCGCTGCAGTCGGCCGATCCGCATCCGTCGTCCATTACCGCGAGAGGAAGTGGTGTGTGGACGGTCCTGAAGGGGTGCAGCTGGAGAAACTGTCGCGCATTAGTCGGCAGTTGCTCGTTAAGCTGCGCGACCTACGGTGGTGCCCCTTGTAACGGTCCGCGCAGTTGTGTTTGCTTTTCTTAGACATTATAGTAAATGTGTCTCCGTATGCTGGTGTTGTCATTTTTCACTTTTACTCTTTATTTTTTGCTTGTAATGGTTGGCTACATGCTCAGAATCGTACTTGGATTTGGCGGTACACGATGAAACTTGTACAACCTGTTTTCTCTTGTGCGAAGTTTTAGGAGAAATGAATAAAATAGAACTGTGTGAAATATGACTTCTATAACTTTCCACAGCCGGACATTTTACGGTTTAGCAGCTCTCAAGCCAGCATGCAGGCAAAACATGGTCGTTTGTTATGAAAACATTCCGATTCTGTTGTTCAGCATCAGATGTGACATGCATGTCAGTGTGTGTTACGTTACCATGGCCCTTTCTTATTGTCACGTATCAAAGAAGCGTACTTACTCCTCTTTTATAGATCGTGAACTATAATACAACATTAAATAACCAGCAAGTATGTAATCAACATGATGCAGTTATGCCGGCACTCGTTGCCATGGATCTCGACACTTCTATCGCCAGAAAATTCGTACAAGCCGGAACCAACAACGGCACAGGACCAATCAGGATAATCAGGATTATCTGCTCCATCGTGTCGGTGGAGAATTTCGGCCAACTGTTTCATGCGAGTTTTTCCTTAGTTTTTCAAGCCATCGCTGATTGGTTGCTCCTCTCTAGTTTCCACCGGTAGCGATTGCAATCGCGCCACACCGTATTATTGAGATACCAGAGTGATGAGACGTGACTGGAACTGGTCTGCGTCAATCAGAAGAATCGCTGAGTTTTCAGATGGCGGTGTTTGAAGCTCCTCCCCAGATCAGTGATTTGGGGAGTAGCTTTCAAACACCGCCATATGAAAACTCAGCGATTCTTCTGATTGGTTTTCGAATTTGTTGCTTACGAAGTGTACAGTGCAGAGTTTTTTGTATATTCGCGATCATTTGCAGCGTTGGCGACCTGAATGAAGAGCATACAGAATTTCACTTGATTGTTAAGGTGCTGCTTTTCCGTGCAGTGCCGTGTTTCCTTCGATAGATTTCTGATCACAGGATTTCACCATCCTCATTATTAAACCCTCACTGTCTATATTTCTACACACCTGTGAATTAGTGGAGATTGTTGTGCTTTGTCCGTCTCACCAGAAATCCTTCGCCAGCCATGTTCCGAATCGGGTCAGATGAACTCAACGTTGTGGACGCCGCCAATGCTCTGCTGTACGGTCGCGTGGTGGACTTGGCTGACAACGGGCTCTACGTCGACTTATTGTCGCGCGACCGCCGTCACGAGTTCGTCCCCTTCGACAGAGTCTTTCTAACGAGGTCCTTCGACAGACTGGATGTTGGTAAATTATGGCCGCAGGACGAGTGGAAAAGCGTTCCGGTGGAAGTACTGCGCCGAGAACAGCCCAGTGGTGTGTGGCGGTGGTGGCCCGCGGAATTGCTGAATCCGCGTGCGAAGCCGTTATGGTCGGCTCGGCTGAACATCGAGGTGGCTGTCATCCAGGGACGGGACGACAGCGGCGCCACCTGGACAGACCTCTTCCCGTTACACCGCGGTGCGCTGGCCGGTGCCGGACGGTTGGGGACAACGTGGCCAGCAGCCGGAGCCGGCGGAGACGACGGCGCATCCCCGGCACATTCAACCGGGCGATCTGGAGAAGGAGTGTCTACCGCTGCCGGCCGGGTGTCAGACGGCGTCCGTAGCACAGCTTTGGCAGGCGGTGGAGGAGCTGCAGTGGCTGAGCCATCGGGTCGTCGGTATGGACATCGCGGAGGGACAGCTGCAGTTTGTGGTGCACCGTGTCACGGTGGACTATGCTGAGTATGCGCAGTTGTACCAAGACTGCGTTCCGTACCAATACTATAACGACCACCGCTATCGGGTTCGTCTCGTTTTTTTTTCGGCATGAATGTGCCGCGTTCGCCTGCTCCCGTTGCCTTGGAGGATTGGTTGATATTATGGTTACAGGAAGAACACAAAGCGTTGAAGAAGGAACTGCATCCGCTGGTCCGCCGTCTGGCGGACATTCTGCGTCGGCCGTCGGATCTTGTGGAGCGTGAGACGCCAGAGGCGTGGCGTGCCGTGGCGGTGGATGTGTGGCAGCTGGTCTACGCCCATCTGGACACGGTGACGCAGAAGAAGCTGCGCGTGGTGTGCGCAGCGTGGAACGCTCTCCTGGAAGCGCCGGTGTTAACGGTCAATATCATCATCCGGACGAGCACGGCCACCCGTAAACAGTTGCCGCATCTCTATTACTACACTTTGGTGGCGTCCATCTTTAAATGTCTGCGACCCTCCACCAAGCGACTGATCCTCCACCGCATCAACGGCCGGGATTTCTCCACCGTGGTGGACATGCTGCACTACATGGCGCAGACGCATTCCGGGATTCATCTCCGGTCGCTGTATGTCGTCGGCGCTAGGAACTTTCTCCCGGAACTCGGCCGTCTGGATTTTCAGCACAACATGTCATTCAGTGCGGACCGCTGCACGGTGCATGGTTTGGACTACCTGGGACGTTCATTTCGTACGGCCATGCAAGAGTTCCTCAGCGCATCGCAGGGTCTACCGTGTACGACGATGCATCTGGTGGGGTGCACTTGCGGTACCACGTGCTCGTCTCGGCTCCTCATTTCCTGCAGCGGGGCTTTCCGCTGCCCCTGACGCGTCTGTCGCTGGACGTGGACTGGGCGTCCGCCCTGTGGGAGGCGATGGAAGGGGCGCTGCCGGAGCCTAGCGCGGAGGAGCTGGACATCCTGGCCGAATGGTTGGCGGGGATCCCTGAAGGGAAGATGCAGAGGTTTTATCTAGGGGCTGTCTGCCGAGTAAGTAATGAGCAACAGCAAAATCCAAAAATGATTAAAGTTGCAATTTTTAATTTCAGAGCTCAGTGAGCAGCATTGAACGTGACTGCAGGCCCCGGGTGGCTGCTAGCAGACCTAGGGCATTTTCGTGTTCCTTAAACTTGTGAAAATACAGTACGGTATTTGAAAAAACCGGCGGTTTTCTCCACACACGACTTTTCTCAAATCTTGTAAACGTTTTCTTAAATTGGTCTCCGGAAGCCAGGATTCCACACTTTCAGTCTTCGGTATTATTTCAATTAGATTTGAAATCGTTCACGGTCTGATGCGGTGATTGCAGTCAATGCGTTTTAAACAATCATTTTGTTGTTGGATAGGCTTTGTGCGCTACCCAGTCGATTGATCCGCGTCCGTGCGCGCATTACCACGGGAAGCGCTGGTGTGAGGATGGACTGCAGGAGCTGCGCTGGGGCAAACTGTCCCGTACCGCCCTCCGCTTCCTCCTCATCCTGCCGGAATTTCTGCGCAGTACCGAACAGTACCGAAAGCGTCTGTGAGCTGACGGTTGAGGTCTTCTTCCCCCACCAGTTAAGCGTTTCCTGTAGAAACGCATCGAGTATACAGTAGGCTAAAATATTGGTACTTCATTTGTGAAGTATTTTCGATATTATAACTTCGGTGGTTCTCCTCTGATGGTGGCGTAAGTGCGTTGCTGTGACTTATTTCTGTATAGCGGAGTTTGTGTATCTTGTGACCCTTGCCATATGGACTTCGTTAACTTTTTATTGGTAATTTGCTTCTTTTTGAGCGTATTTTGGTTGTTACATTTTTACGTAGGGAAAGATTTGAAAACTGAAAAGATGTCGTTAGGTGACTCGTCGGCTACTACCGTGCGTTCTGCGGAGATTTTCGTTTCATAAACACGGCAACTGCCCAGTTGTTACGCGTATCGAGGCTATACAGAAAAACTTACGGAGATCGATTTGCTTCAGCAAAGCAGTTCGCTAAAAACGCAGTTTTCAACGTTTTCTTTTAAAGATAAACTCACTGCTTTTTCTAATAGATAGCAGTTCAGCTACTTTAATGACTGACACTTTACTGGTGCTGGTCGTTTCCTCATGTAGACGTCTCGAGTTTGCGGTACGCTGACTTATGCCTGCCTGCTTTAGCAAAAATCTTCGGTAATCGGAATCCCGTTTGGATTCTATCCTAATAGTGTTGGGCCAACTTGGCATTTTTTTGTGCAGTGAGGTATATGCCAATCGAATGCGAATTTGTTACCGTAGTGTAATCATCTTTGTTGTTGTTGAAGACGGAACCTATTGGAGTGGCTACAACCCGATATATTATATTTTGGCTTACGAAGAGTGTAAGCGTATCATGCTAAACTGCGAAGACACCACCTGACTTCTCCTTTTTTATGAAATCATGCACTGGAGCATTACAGCCGATGCAGCCGGAAGGCGCTAGCCTTGTGGAACAAGATGCTGGAGGCGCCAGCACTGCGTTCCACCGTCGTCATCGGAAGGCAAGACAACGGTTGTAAGGCGATCTGGTTTGGCTTGATGACGGTGTACGTATGCTTAAATTCGGCCACACAACGACTCATCTTTGCGTCGCCCGAACACGGGGAATGTGACACCAAGTACGTGGCGAGGATGTTGCACGCTGTCCTTAGGACGGCTGATGATCACCCCGGCATGCGACTGCGCGCCGTCCATCTGCACCGTGTCCGCCCCAATTTACTAATCAGTCGGGCTGTTACGGATCCACGAATCACGCTGTACAGTAGTCATAGTAGGAATGTTTCACAGGGGTTCCTTGTGATCAGTTCTGCCTCAAATAAGACCAGTACAAACCGGATCAAAAATATAAAGAACCGGATTAGTAGGGCAAAAATGTCACACTAACAGAAGTTGCTTCCCATTGAACTGTCTGTCGTAAGCGGCTGACCATTGGGCAGATATCGTGCGCAGCCGAACTAGGGGGAGCCAGTCTATCGATATTCCGCTAATTGGTCAGCTGCACATCGTACGAAGGCATCCGCTAAAAAAACAGCACCGGTGCAACCATTAAAACAGATCGGCTAGGGAGATCAGGTTATCGTACGAGTACGTATAAAAGCAATTGTACAGGCAGATTTTTGAAGAACCACGAATTACGATCACAGAGTGCAGCTGGTGGTATTTCCTAGATCTTCTTTATCTGAGCACAGTTTGTACAGAAAACCATAATTATCTTTTTATTTATTGTTGCTCAAACTAACGTGTGCGCATGTGACAGGTTTTGACGGAGACTTTCCAGTGCGTGTACAAGAGTAAGCTTTATATTCAGCGTGCCCAAACAGGGTCAAACGCAAGCAAGGAAATGGATCGCGTCTACGGAATTCCGCGTCGCACCGCCATCTTTCCCACTCGTCGGGCTGCGCATCCCAATAACAACGCCGCCCTTCGCAATTCCGTCGCCCCAGGGATCTTCATCATGCTCAGTGTGGATCTTAGCCAAGAATTTCGCTCGCTGTCCACAGAAGACACCCAGGTGCTCATCAGCCGCCTAAACGGCTCCCTGCTGCATCCTTACTGCGGGCAGTTCTCTGTGGTCAGTCTCGTGGACGGGAAGTTGGAAGGCGGTTGTAAGCTGATGAAAACACAGGCGCATGATTTGCCGGTAAGAATCAACTCGTTCTATTGCCAAATGTTCGGCTCTTTATGATTGTTTCGGCTGCAGGGTTTTGCAGATTACCTCCGTGATCAAGTGTTCCGCAAAATCAAGTATTTACTTGACCATGATTCGGCAACTGCCGGCTTCACGATGAAAGGGTTGCCAGCGGAATTGCTGCAGGAGGTCTTTTCCCACGTGGACACTCTAAAGCAGACGCAGCTGCGAAGAGTGTGCGCCCTATGGAACCGCATCCTGGTGGCGCCAGCGCTGCGTTCCACTATCGTCATTCGAAGGCAGAACAGCGGGATGACCGAAGGGTTCTTCGGCTTGAAGACGGTCCTCCATTGCCTACGTTCCACCACACAGCGCCTAATCCTGACGTGCTCCTATCACGGACACTGCAGCACTGACTACGCGCAGAGGCTTTTCGGTTCGGTCCGGCTCGCGACTATTCCCAATCCCGGCATCCGACTGCGCGCCATTCACCTGCACCGCGTCCGACTGAATCTACTCATCTGCCGCGCTGTTACGGGTGACGGCGCTTGCGCCCAACACAAGTCCTCTTGTGTGTACGAGGATCCGGAATTTGGCTACTATCAGATGCACGATTTCGTCTCCGCGTGTCGCAGTCTTCCATGCGATGCCATCCATATCGGACCGAAATCGGTGGCGTCACTAGCCTGCGACTTCCACACCGATCCGTTGCACTGGCGAATTCATCGACGCAAAGCGGAGAAATTCACCATTAAAACGGAAATCGACTTCCGCGCCACGCGACTGCAATTGGATGATAACTTTGGCTGTACTCTGTGGGAAGCGATGGAGGCCGCGTTGCCGGTACCGGACGACCTGGAGACGCGCAAACTGTTCCGGCGCTTCAGAGCGGGCGGGGATCTGCGTAACAAAGATCAACCGAAGGCTGTCCTCTGCTCGGTACTCATGACAGTTTACCATTCGTTCTGCTAAGATTCTAAAAATTTCGTTTTGCAGGCACTGTGCGCGCTGCAGTCCGCCGATCCGCGTCCGTCGTCACATTATCGCCAGAAGAAGTGGTGCGTGGAAGGTCTGGAAGAAGTGCAGCCTGAGAAGTTGTCACGCATCAGTCGGCAGTTGCTCGTCGAATTGCGGGAGGTGATGGTGGAACGGCAATGGATTCCTTTGGAAGGGTGAACATTGCCATTCAGACGCTAATCTGCGTGTTCGCCCAGATTGGTCGGCACCTTGCGTTTCTTTCGCTTTTTCGAAAATGTAGAATTCTAGTTTGGCAGTTAGTCTGCTGTTTTCATAGCTGTCTCGTTATCATTTGTCCCCTTCATCTCCTTAGTTTTCCTTCAAATGTTTCGCTGCGTCAATAGATTCTTATTAGGCTCTGAAAGAAGATAACATAGGTTGTGAAACGGTTTTTCCTCTACGCTCAGTTTTATGGATACTTCTACAGATACACGGACCAAAATACAAAATAATGTGTTGAATATGATTCTGTAACGTACACAACCGGAAACCGCCATTTTTTTGTTCTCATTTGCAGCGATTTGCACCGTTTTCTGTGAAGCCACTTCTATTTGTTTGTTCTGTTCTCGGAATGTGCGTTGTCTGCCGTCAACTAATCAACGTCAATAATACTACGTCAACGTCAATAATCAACGTCAATAATACTACGTAATACTACTCAACGCACACGAAGCACCGTCACAAGCAGACGCACAATAATTATTTCGGAAATTAGTCTTCATCCCAGTTGGCAGAGCTTGGTCAGCCTCCTCATTTACAAAGTTACACGGAAACGCTCTTTCTTGGATTTGCCTGCCCTAATCGATATGCTGTAAATTCTTATTTACCCTTTCGCTCGATATATCAGAAAATGAATGTACAAAGCAACAAAACCGATAAGGTAACGGAATCCGCCGTGAATACACAATGGTGGCAGTCGCAGCACGCAGCGGGGACACCGCGAGACTTCGCCAGCAAATAAAAAGTCAACAATGCGAGAATCTAATCACGTAAAAGCGGGTAAACCAATAATGGTACGACGTATGTTAAAACGAAAAAGCAAATAAATAGTACGCGCAAAATTTTATCCGCAAAAACCGTTTAGAAGAGAACCGTGGTGCTAAAGCAAAAAGACTGCCGAGAACAAAGCCGGCACTCAGAATCTCCATTCTCCACCAACCCTTCGGAGTCGTTTCGGACGTGAACTTTTGCAGATTGACGAGTAAATGCAGACCGATGCGCGACAACTTCTCTAACTGCAATTCTTGAAGACCGTCGCGACACCACTTCTTCCCGTGGTAATGCGAGGACGGACGGGGATCAACTGACTGCGCCGCACACAGTGTCTGTAAAAGCTACTGGTTATAACTGAACGAATGCTGCCGGAGCACTCAAAAGGCATAACCGCTCGTCCTACACTGCACACGGCGTTTTCCCTTTCGTCGTTTTCGTAAAAGTCCCCGCCCACTTTAAAGCGCTGGTGTAGCGAGTGCAGCTCCTGCTCACTCAGCTCCGGCAGCTCTGGCTCTATTGCATCCCACAACGCGCAGTCGAAAGACTCAAAATCACGGCCCAACGGCATTCGTGCCGTGGCAATGTCCACCTGCATCTCCGTTATAAACTTCGTGGTTTTGTACCGCCGGTGCTCCGCTACGATGTTAAAGGTGCAGACCATTGAAACCAGGCACTTAGTCATGCGAAGAACGCTGTCGCTTGGCAGACTGCGGCATCGCTCCGCGAAATTATCCAGCCAAACGTAATCGTAGTCCTCATTTGAGCGTGACTGGTGCAGACCACATTCGCGATAGTCAGTGTTATTCACGGCGCATTGGACCAGAAAGTCAAATCGCACACGGTGCACGTGAATAATTGGCAGGCGGATTCCGGTTTGATGAGCAGCAACATAGCGTATCATGTCGCACGCTATCAAGGCGTAGTGATCGCCGATCCACTCTC
>NW_026570761.1:0-9038 GCF_019649055.1 Paramacrobiotus metropolitanus
TACCACACAAAGTACTCCGAGCAGAACATCGTGAAACTTCCTCCCGAACATTGCCTGTTATGAACATTCCCTGCTATGTGTGCGTAACAGCCATCGTTCAGGTGGGAGTTCTGCATGGAGGGAGGGACAAAGTAAGCAGTAAGCACTGGGATGTTAAACAGCGGCCTACTATCGCATCCCTTCGAAACATCCGATGTCTCATTTCGATGGGATCGGATAATAAGCTGATGTTTAACATGCCCATTCCATCCCAAGATATGACCGACCAAGCTGCTAATCGCTGGTAATGGAAGTGATATCACAAAACACAACTGCAGGCCACATTGATGGACATGAAAACACGGGAGAACAGCAACCTCACCACGAGGACTGGCGAAACTGGCCAAGCAGTCGTTATAAACGATTCTTTGTAGCATTAGCAGGGATTCAATGCTGCTGCACTTTAGTTTCCGATGCCAGAATAACAACTACTAGTAAAGAACCAAATACTGGCGCAGACAGATACCTAACTCGATGCAAGAGGCAGATATGCTGCGTTGAAGCGGAAGCGCAATGGTTACACATGACCAACTTTATTCGCGCACCCATTGTTTATCGGTGTTGTACGAGTGTAATGGCAGTGAAGCGGCACATCGTAAAAATTCATTGTGATGGCATAATTCAGATCTGACTGCTGCATGCCGGTCCGTCTGGCTGTCACGGCCAGCGCTCGTCTCGCGGGCCCTCCTACCATTGTAGGTTGCAAGTAGACAGTGTGTTACGAGTCATTATGATAATTCTGTTTCTGATCATAATGCCGATGTAAAGCTTAATCGCACTGCGTGTCATGACAGCAGTCCGCACTCGCGGATCAGCGGAGTCAAATCCGCGCATCCAATGAATGACGAGCAAATCGTGAAGTGGGTTTTGCGGTATTGTTGTTGAGGATGACAATCACTGTATGGCCGGCGCAATGTACGGGTAATGCACGAGTATGAAGAGTTATTGACCAGCTTGCTAACGATGAACCAACGACGAAGGCCTTGTCCCGAATTCGAAGCGAATCCAGTTATGGTATAGTTGCTCAACCGCACGAGGTGGCTGTATGCAGGGGCATACGGTACGCCAAGCCACCTCGCGAGGTGGAGTTGCTGTATCACAACAAGATTCGCGTCGAATTCGGGACGAGGCCTAATACGGTCTATTCGGGCAACAAGGGACGCTTCTAGAATGTTATCAATAATTACCGAACTCGTTGACTCAAAAATTTATACAGAGAGTTTCCAGTTCACAACAATTAAAAAAATCTGTTAGGCTATCTTTGCCATTGATCATTGACAGATTACAACATTCCGTGATCGAACAGAAAAGCACCTAAGTCATGTTAAGGTATCACTCAATTGGTTATACTGTGCTAGCGATACTTAAGAAAATTAAGTATTTAGGAAAATTTATTTATTATGATTTATGAGGCGTTGATTGAAATTAAATATTATAAAAAAGTCATTTTGCAATGATTTTTTATAATATGTATTTGAATTAGTCATTTTTCGTTTTATATATTTATATCCGAAGTTTACGATTTTTACCTCAACGCTTCACCCCGGAAATTGTTTTACTGTAATACGATTTGTCGAAATTATTTGAGGATAACTTGTACTACGGATGTTAAAGTCTTGTACATACCCGTTAAATTCCGAAATCTGGAAGAGCGCCAGCAGCAACGCTGTCCAATACAGAACTGCCATAGTGATCATCTTCCAGCGGTTAGAGCGTACAGTAAAAATCGACAACAATATAATGTGATATCAACAACAATATAATGCGCTGTAATATGTGCAACTGATATTAGGCTGATGTTAGGCGCCGTCCGGAAGAGAATTGGTTGGGCAATACCATGAAATTAATCAGGCTAGACTAGGAAGGGTGTGGAATTTTTAAACTAATTGTGTAAAGGGAGATGCATCCCAGAACAGATGGGTCGAGCCGTTTCTGGAAGCTGGTCCGTTCTAGTTTCGACCTCGCTGTAATTCGAGGCATGCTTTCAGCGTAAAAACTTTAAATGCAGAAATTGCCGGACACATACGCTGATCATACAAAAATGAATTGCGATTTTATTTGTTAACGGGTGACTTGTGATAATTTTTCGAGAAAGTGTCCGAACTTGGCGTAGCAGGGCTGTACATATCAAAGGACTTACTAGCGGCAGCAGCAAATGATACCTGTACCTGCAGCTCATTTTCTTCTGCGAACCGCTCAGAAAATTCCTGGTTTTTGAAAGACAACACATACTACTCTGTGCAATAATTTAACAGTGTCTTTTACTGTAAAGCGATTAATCGGGCATGTGTTGCATAATTACAGTACAGAGCGAGAAAACTTATCGGGTTAATTCCTGTACTTACCTACTACCTAGTGTACAATGTCAAGGGTTTGAAATAGCTTATAGAAATTAAAATAGATACTAGGTTTGAAACTTATAGGTTCGAATAGATACGAATAATGTAGGACGAAATGGTCGCGTACCCAGATATCCACATTAAGTAGAAATATGAATGCAGCGCAGTTCACTGTACGACTAACTTGAAATATATATCCGGCTATCGTACAGTGTACGACGTACACTGTACTGCGCTACATGCGTACGGGTAATTTGGTATGCGACGTTTAGTCTTAAATTGTACAGATTTTTGATAACTAAAATTACAAAAGAAAAAGAGAATACAAGTAGTCATTAAATCGGTCGCCAGAGCCGCCGGCCACTACCTCCGGTATTATGGACAATGTGACGGAATACTGCTGGTCCACTTTTCGAAAGCAAAAAATGTTCGGTGGTCTGAAGAAGCTTTATATTTTTAGTTTATATCAAACAAAACTTTTTCGAACAGTGAACAGAAAACAGCGGAATTGCCATTAAATTTTATGCTCTCCGCGCATTTCCATTTCCGATGGAGCATACAAAGAAAAGCCCAAATCCGAAATCGTTGTTCTGGGTTATGGATGCCAAAATTTAGCTGACGATCTCCAAAAATCTGTTTGACAAAATATGTCCCTCAATAAAAGACGAATGAGCGGCGTTAATGGCGATCGGAAGAAATTGAGCGTCAGCAGGCGCGTATAAGGTAAATTACAGCGTGGTAAGGAGGCATATTGTTGTGCGCACGGTTATTGCCGCTCGTGGACGTATACGGCGAATTCGTCAATTGGTGTCCGGTGATAGTACTGACGGAGTACTCGTGCTTGACCTAGTTATTATAGGATGGTATAGTACCTGATGATAGTACGAAATAAGGTAGTTGGTGCTGATGAGCAGGCAGCTCATTAGCGGTTAAGTAATGTTCCATTTCCCCGCCACTGCTGCCTAACGCAAAGGTTGCATTGGCTCCGACAAGAAAGCGGCCTTCCAATTGGGGGGTTTTCCCCGTGGGCAACAATCTGGCCAGCTGTGGATAGGCGGTAACGTTGAATGGCTGTCCGTTGCATCGTAACCAGCACGACGTTTGTGCATCCACAACCACCGCTTGGATGGAACCAATGGGTGCAGTCTGCGCGGCTACCAATGACTTTATTTGCTCCGGCAAGGAATTGACAAACGGTTCATCGGTTACACTGGCAGCTAGGCTGTAATCCGCTGTTATTCTGCTGACACGGACGGCTAACTTTCGGAAGTGGGCTTGCTCACGCAGTCTGCCCAAATCCATGCAATACATACTCATGGGTATTATCACGAATTTGTGTCCATCCCACTGGACAACGCTAGTGGGAGACCGCAGTCGATTCAGCGCATCCGCCACCGATTGGGGAAGGGCATCGGCTTGGTGAGCGATGGTATTATTTCGCCTTAGCTCCTTCTCCAACCATCTGTTGCCGTCACTAAACACATTACGGTAATGCTGCATTTCTGCATCCGGCCGATGATCATTTTCAGTCCAATAAGTCGCCTGCCACATGGTGTCAGTGAACTCTCCGGATGACGTGATGTTTTTGTAGAAAGCCGGGAACAGCAACGCCAACTGCTCCAAAAACTGCTCGTGATCGATAACCTCATCGGATTCCAGGGCGGCGTCAATGCTGTTGGTTAACACCTGTTGTACTATGGCCGCGTAATCATCCTTCCGAAGAAAGACATGACTCAAAAAGCGTTCAGTAATCGTTTGGAAAACTGGCAAATCGGTTAAATGACTGCCGGCAATGCTGATGGTAAGTCTCCGCGGATAACTGGGCAGACGGTATGCAAAATGCAAACGCACGGAGAAAATCGTACTCGTTTTAGTGTCGTTGTGTAGCGCACGAAGAGCATCATCGCAAGCAGCACGCGTCGGGCAGCGGATGCGAAACTGCAACGTTTGCGGAAGACTGGTGATCGGTTGCCAAGCTGTTCGCGCAGTCTGATGTTGATTGCTCATTGCGAATTCGGCATGGACCCATCGGAAAGGCAGTGGTAAGATTTCGCTTCCCTCGCTTCTCGTTTTTCTCGAAATTTACCGTTTAATGTACTGCAGGTAATCCTCATCCCACATCTTTATCTTCAGTGCAAGGTGAACAGAGTCCTTAGCGCTGTCGTTTAGGATTTCCGTAGAATTCGAGAGAACAGTGGCCATGGGTGCAAATAAGAACACTGCGGCCGATGACGCGTTGAAGATCTCGATCTGACGGCCGTCGTATGGGATCGTGAATGCCGGTATGGACACGTTGACCAACCCTATGGACACAAAAAGCAACTCACAAACAGCATCAGTTTTACAGAAAGGTTACAAATTTTGAAATCTAAAGAGCTGCTGGTAAAATATTATTTGCTGATTTTTGTGTTATAAATGCCCCATTATTCGTGTTAAGTGCTACAATAAACAATTCCATAGAGCAATAAACTCTTTATTGTAAAATCAACAAAAACTGTTTTCTATTAAAAAAATTTCCGATATTTTTCGAATACATCGTTGTAAACACTATAGTCTAGTGTAAATGAGTAGAAAGGTACGAGTACTCAAACAAAAGACGTCCATGCCTGTGATGAAAGGCGCTCGGACGAGCGCCACCAACCACACTGTCCAGTATGATAATGCCATTAAAAATGTTATTTTGAAAAGAGAAAACTGGATAGAATATAGTGGTATCCAGTAACTGGATGGAATATAGTGGTATACAGTAACTGGATAGAATATAGTGGTTTACAGTTGAACAGGAATCCGACAAATAAATTTACATCTACTTGCTACGTCGTTTTAACTGGCCCGGTGGTCGGTCGAGACATACAGCTAGGCACTAAGCAGTAATATTATCGCAAATCTTGCTTCCTGTAACGCTGAAAACATGCCGAGCCCAATCCACTCCTTTCAGCATATAGCGAAGATTTTTGAGATAACACAGATTTTGCAGCGGATAATTTCGTGAAAAATTCTTTGGCGTCAGCTTTCGCGCATTCAACGTGACTATATTGCGTATGAAGTTTATCGTGGATTAAAATTGAGATCATCCACAGCTTGTAGCACCAGGCGCATTGTCGCAATACTTACGCAAAATATGTGAAAAGCGGTTGGGCAGGGCAATCTCTATAACGCGGGGCCGTATGGGCGCCACGCGTATCCTCGACAGCGAACAGCGGTGAACCCGGATGAGGCTTTATTGCCGAATCTAATGCGCACCGTGGCGCAGCAACACCAGACTAAAGAGGAAGGATCCTGCAGCCAGTGCAACTGTGCTGCAGATCCGTCAAAACAGCGCAGCAATGTGCGGGGTGGAAATCCCCAGAAACAGCGAATAGCTACTCAGGAGGGCGGAGCGTCCCGCCCTTACACCCCTTTTGCAGGCATCGCTACGTCCTCGGAGCGAAATCTCCCAGGATTCGGAGGATCCGCACCCCACGCCGGTTCGGCTCGGGTTCCGGGTCGGTTCGGTCCGGTCGGCTCGAATCCGGTTCGGCTCATGTTGGGTTCCGGGTCAGGTCGGCTCCGGTTCGGTCCGAGTCAACCGTCTGGGTCAACGCACTGTCGCGCCAGATCCAGGGTCCAACCCGGAAACGGGTAAATTCCGTGGTTTCTTCAGCACGGGAAAGGTCACGTTCTGGGGAAATTTGGGCAGGGGTTTGGGGTCTATGTGGCCCGTGACCCTGCAAAAAACAAAGCACAAATCCGCAGTGAAATCCACTGCTCCGTCCGGGGGGAGGTCGCCGTCCCAGGAAGTTCGGGCAGTGTTTTGGTGGGGGAATTCTTCGGCGTGGTGCTGGTGGTCGATCCGTGCCGTTGGGATCGGAGTTGGTGCTGCTGTTGGCGGTGTATCCGTTCTGGTTTCCCGCTGGTCCGGGTCGCGTTCGCCGTCGGCATCGCAGGAGGCGTTTCTCGCTCCGCGGCATCTCCGTCCAGTTTGGGAGGCATCCGTCGCGGGGAGGCGTCCATCTCCGTCAGTTGGGAGAGGATCCATCACGTTCCGCGTGGGGGGGGTGGGAATGTAGCTCCACACCCCGGGGTTAAATGGGGTTCATAACTCAGAGGTGCTGCGGGCGCGACGAGCGCGCGCAGCTGGAAACGATAGCCAGATCTGCTACCATATAACGCGGGGCCGTATGGGCGCCACGCGTATCCTCGACAGCGAACAGCGGTGAACCCGGATGAGGCTTTATTGCCGAATCTAATGCGCACCGTGGCGCAGCAACACCAGACTAAAGAGGAAGGATCCTGCAGCCAGTGCAACTGTGCTGCAGATCCGTCAAAACAGCGCAGCAATGTGCGGGGTGGAAATCCCCAGAAACAGCGAATAGCTACTCAGGAGGGCGGAGCGTCCCGCCCTTACATCTCTCAGTTTAGAATAATTATTTCACACGTTTTACGAAGTTTGTTGCTTTTTATCTTTCTTTGTTTTTTAAGGTATGCTAAATTCGAGCGATTTCTTGCGGTTCAGAATACTGTGGCAGCAGTCAGTTTTGATCCCCGTCCGAAATTTTACAAATTAAAGTAAGATGAGCAAATTTAAAAATGCATCTCAGAGCGCAGCATCAGCTTAATAATGATAGAAATTATGTGGTGTTGAAATAGGGTAAAGTTTATAATAACTTCCGCAGCAAATGCTTTGTTGCATAAACATTTTAGTACTAGTACCTGAATAATGACCCGGTTGCGGCGTTGATGTTAAAATCAGCGATTGGCTTGCATACAATTGTTAGCGTTACAGTAACCCGGCAAATCTCGCTTCCGTAATGCGTTATACTCGTATCAATGTCCACATTAACAGGTGATTTAGCATCATTTTAATATTTCCTAATGAGTGTGTGTTTTTACTAACTGTTTTTACTAACTGTGTGCAATACGTTTTTACTAACTGTTTTAGCAACTGTCACGGCATTAGTTTTATGAAGCACATCTCTGGACTATCTTCTCGACTGCATCACAAAATTATGGTCGTGAGCCTCGTGACTAACGTAAAATACATGTGCGTTACAAACAAATACTTTAATTGCGTAAATTAAATTTTTACTTGATGAAATCTGTGCATTTTAATCTAGACGCTTTGGTAAGAGGTTTCTCAGGTGTGAGCAATCCGTTTCCTTGGAACACATGCAAAATGTATGAGCAGTAGAAAATACACTTGTGTCAAGCGCTTTCCGGTAAAAATGCGCACCTGCTTATCTTGAAACACTCCAGACGGTGGTGGCAAGCTGCAGCGTTGACCATAATGTACGAGCATATCGTCATGATTTAGCCAAGTACTGCCGCCCTTCTTCGAAGACGGACGATCAAGCGGTTTTAGATTAAGGTAAAGTCGGTCCAAGGCGTACGTACTGTACCTGTTTATTGAAATAACGAATTCTGCTCAGTAATTCGCAATTCAAATAAGGCAGTTTGCCTGCTTATGTCTCGAGCGGATCATGGAAAATCACTGTCACACAGGCAACACGCTGGCTCGTGTAAACTATATAACAATAAATTGCTTTCTTTCGGAACAGTAACCAAACACTTGCTTTAAATTTCAACCATGTACAGTATTATATTGTGCGGTTATTGATTTATTAACAACAGCAGCTTACTGTAAGCGCTTTATTTTGGTTGTATGATGGTCAATAATTCTACCAACTGGTGTAGTCTGCTTCAGGTTATGACGAAAGGTTTTTGAACTACGTTTTATCGATTACTATTAAGCAAAACAGTACTGACAATATTTATTCCTTTACGTTTGAAGCAATACACAATTACTGGGGTATCACCATTGGGAAAGCTGTGATATTTATTAACGAATGCTGCGTTATAAAGCAGATGCTGGATCGAATTTATTCCAATAATCCTTGCCTCCTGCGACATGCGTTGTCCGCTTTTCATGCTCCTCCGCTGTACGCGGAATCAGCATACCACAATCTTCTGCTCGCACCGCCACTGCTGCGTCAGCACGTTACTGCAGGTTAACGACACCATGCTGTCCTCCCGTCGGGCCTTCCGCACTCGACCCCCGCTACTGCTGGTAGCGGTGTTGTACATGGGAATGGCGTCTTGGTTCAGCATCGCTAGTCTGTCCATGTATCGCCTGCAAGAGAGCGTAGAGGCCTCCGATGGCTTTCCGTATAACCGGAAATTTTACGTGCATTATATTCGATTTAAACCGGATAATGGGAATACGACGCTGCGGTTTCTGGATTATGTCAGCATGATGTCGGCGGTTAATAATGTCCGCCCAGATAAAATTCTCGTCCATGGCGATGCGGAACCAAGCGGTGAGGGAAAAATTAATTGTTTATTCATTTTGCCGATATAAATTAAAGCTGAAGTCGCCGATAATGTTGAGTTAACAGCGAATTTAAAATCTACTAATAAAAACAGCAAACCGTAAGCAACAGCAATAAATCGTGAGCAGATCGTTAGAACGTCGTCGTGCGCGTAAATCGTCAGCACTGAGTTCGAACAGAGAATTAAATGCTTATTTGCGCAGTGAGAGATAGAACGAAGCACCAAGGATTCTAGTCCAGCACTGCAATTAATAACAAATAAATATTCCGAAAATGTCAAAATAAATGTTTATTTATATTGCCAATGATTTTATTACGCCTAATAGTAATCTTTGGGTTTCTCAAGTTATAC
>NW_026570762.1:0-8889 GCF_019649055.1 Paramacrobiotus metropolitanus
GAACAACAAAAACATTCTTTTCAAATGCCCTCGAAGAAGAAACGAAAAAACAGGGTGGGCGGGATAGGGAAGAACGACAAAAATTTTTCACAGACTGGAAGTAACGTTTTAACGTAAAGCACTTAAATAGGTCTTGCTCCGTCCTGCTTGAGATCCGGCATCCGTCTTTGCTCCATTCATAGGCTGAGTGCAGGACAACCATCAGACCTCGTTATACTCAGATTCTTTCATAGAATCTTTCTCATAACTACGGTCTATGGAACGCAAGGAAAACGGGTTCGTCTTTCGCCATGGGTTTATTAATTTGGGCGCGATGTCCGTGCGCCGGGTCTTACGTGTCATTCATGGCAACAAAAGGATGAACACAAAGCATCAACCACAGTAAGATGCACAACGTCAAGTGGTAGAACAACAAAAACATTCTTTTCAAATGCCCAAGCAACCCAAAAGAAAAGCACCACCTAAAGTTTTACTTTCGAACTGATGCTTTAATACCACACGAAACTTTGGCCGTAAACTGTTCCTTCAGCACTTCGTCACGCTGCACATACTTTTCGAAACAACCGCTGCGCCAACCACCCTGCGCTTTTAATTCGTCGACCGAAGTCCCACTGAGCATGGCGAATGTTGCCCCACCCCTTCGAAATGAGTAGTGTACACGCAGGGGTAGCATGGTTTGGCGCATATTTTAGCGGCGATCTGGCCGGCTGCTCTAATTGGCCGTACACACCCCCTTCTCTAATTGGCCAGAACTTAATCGAACCGGACCGAACCGAGACTGAACCGAGACTGAGCCGAGACCGACCGAACCGGACTGAGCTGTACTTTACCCCCTTTCTTTTTGATCAGTGACAGCTGGCGATGAGGACGTAACCGGCGATAAGCCTAATACTCACAATCGCATCAACATGAATACAGCGTTTCATGCTAATAAATTGCAAGTAATGGGCATACAGCCTCTTTTTTTTAACAGCACAAGAAAAAAGTATTCGTTAGACGCCCGAAAATGATTTACTGCTTCGTACCAAAAGGCAAGGTAGAGAAATCAGGAAAAAGCATGCGCTTATCGTAAACCATTTTAAGTTTTTTGAAAAGTTGGATGGTATTAATGGCCTGAGTTTTTCCGTTCCGTTTAAGGAACTCCGGATAGATGATTTCCAGGTGTTTGTCCGTTCCGTCCAGTAGGCGCTTGAGGGCGTCAAAATCCAAGGCGCGGCCGCTTCGAACAAAGGACTTCTTCACTTCATCAAAATCCAAGATATCTTCAGTATACCCATTTTGTGCGATCCCCTTGGCCTACCGAGTATGACATGTCTATACTGTATATTAAAACTTTCACATGTATGTACGCACCTTCAGCTCAATGCGCCCGGTGTCAGTCTCATAACTATACACCTTGGGTCCACACGACACGAATTTGACGATGTGGTTCTCCCCGGCTTGCAGTTGGTTATCCCAATCCCCCAGAATGCTTCCGGTTTCAGGCAACCAGTCCCCGGGGCGTTGAATAAATATGACAGAATCGGTGTCGTAATACATGAGCCGCTCTCCGAGCTTCTCCATCAAGTCCAGCAGGACAAGGCGGGCGTTGGCCGTGGTGAAAGCGGCAATAGCTACATTGGTGGAATTGTTACCTTCGTTATAATCCTCACCTTGTGCATATGTAACCATAAGACAATCTTCATTAATCGCATAAACATCTTGGATTTCCACAGCATTTGAGCGGACCAAATCCAAGTACGGCTTGATCTTGTGCAGAAACTTTGTTACAGAGAAGTTATCCCGTTGGCCCAGCTTGCCCCACAGGAAATTCAGGCAATTTTTAGCTACGTTGCGGCGTCCGGCATCGTAAATCATGGCTTCCGGATCCAGATCGATGCCTTCGCGTTCCTTTACTTGCCGTATATACGCATCTTTTTGCTTTTGCGTTTTGCACCAACTTGGCCAGCCACTGGCTTCCATCTTGATTTTCAGGAATTTATTAATGTACTTTGCAAACAGACCGGCCTCTTTTTGGTCCCAGTGGTACACTTCATACACTTTCTGTACAGTGTATCCGCGGTCCATGGCGTGATGGAGTTCCGGGGTAGTCCACACACCTTCAATGCATCGGTCAGCATCACTGTGCTGGCAGAAGTCATTGTTCTGAGCTTCGGCACACGTACGACACAGAGCGAAGACCAGCTTTCTGTTGATAGTTGCGGGTAAGACAGGGTATAGGCACTGCGGCGGAGGAAGGACTTTGCAGTATACAAGGCCAAAATACTTTCTAACGTTCTCAAAATCCGAGAGAATAACTGTCGGATATCCGATCGGATACGCTTTTGTCTTGTTGACAAAAGGGTACAGACTGACCACATCAAAGTGAAGGATTTTTTGTCCCGGTTTTACTTCATAATACAGTCGACTCGCGTTAGTCCTACCGCCCTTGAAGGCTTCACGTGGATTCATTGGGTCGCGGAGATTTTGCCCAGCCAGAAAGTCGGCGATATTTAGTTCGTTGCGTTCCTTCATCCAATGACATTCCCACATTGTTACAACGGTATAATTTTCGTCTTCCAGGTAGCGCACACGGTCCACGTACTCTTCGTATACATCACGCATCAGCTTGCGCGAAAAAGGTGACCGATCCTGCGGCTCCGTACACTCAGGGTGCCCATGGAACACGCAACCATTATACTCGTACACAGTACGAGTTACTGCATCGTATCCATCTACATAGTACGGACCAATATGAACCTCTTTACCATTACGTCCATGTTGGATACGCCCACTCAGGTCTCGGTTAAGCACTTCCAACCACTGAGTAGCCTGGACACTGGTACGACGGTTCCGGTGGGGGCCATGTGCCGACAAAACTCCCAATTTGTTAGGTTCCAAGTGATAGGTGCGGTAGTACTTATTGCAAGCAGAAGACATCGTGATGCTGTCCAGTGGGTTTAATGACGTTAGACCACGAAAATCCATTGCAAACTGCAAAGCGCAGCGCCTAAGGACGGTGACGTCATTGCAGCAGTAAGCCATGATTTCCGCTCGGAAGTCGAAACGATTGTTGGACGCTTTTCTGGCCTCAGAATGCCACTGGAGGAATTCCTGCTTCTGTTTCCCTTTAAGACTATCGAAAAAATACATTTCCGGTTCGGGCCAGGGTAATATCTTGTCCCAGTTGTTTGGATGATTCAAGTGATGCGGAAAATCCCCTTTCCTTATCTCCAATTCCAGACCCACAGCTTTTGGCATACTGCTTAACCGCATCGGCAAAAAGTTCAGCGTATCCCGTGAGGTCATGGCTAATCCACTGTAACGCAATTCCAGAAGCTGGTTGCCCCGCTTGATTACCTCTACACCCTTTAGCTTATTGTCCATAAGGTACTTTAAGATGAAGTGCCCGTCATATCCCCGGAAATTGTGCGCGATAATGGTGTGGTTGCGGTGCTGCTCCGAAAACAACCATTCACCAAACTGCTGACCGACTTCTTTCGTCATCGGCTGGCCGTCTGCCGGAAATCGAAATTCCGTGCCGTCGACGTACTGGGCAACAACACAGACAGGGGTGTGCCCATGAACTGGGTCGTTGTACGTCTCGTAGTCGAAGAAAATGTACTTCAACGGCGGGTTGGGATCATCAGATGGAGGGGGTTTAGGTAGAGTCTTAATAAAGCACTTGTGATTGGACTGTTGAACCCAGTCGCGACAGACCACACAAAACATCTCACCGCACTGATGCTTTCCATTTGGACGACGAATCAAATTTATCAAACGGCGGCAATTTTTACAATAAAAAATCTGGTCGCAATATGTTTTCCCGTTGCGGCGAACATTTTTGTGCTTCTCAAAGCACTGTTGGTTGTTGAATCCGCGGCGACAATCCGGACAACGAATGATATTAGAAAATACGCAGTCGTCAGCTGAACGGAAGCACTTTGAGCAGTTTGCACCACACCGATGTTGCTCTTTGTGATCGTAAGGCTTGTCGCACGTTCCACAGTAATACGAAGAGCAATAAATACCAGTAACAGTTGTGACCAGGTCGAAATGGTTGTTGTCAAGCCAAAGGTAAATTTCTTGCATTTCCGGTTCTTTTTTCTCCGGTACTCGCGCGATCACGGCGCATCCGTGGTTGGCTGAGATGACCTTAATTTGGAACCCGGAAAAGCACTCTTCTTGCATGGCAGCCAAGTGTTCCAGGTCGTAGCATCGCCCGGGTGGCAAGTCGCATAACTGAACGATCTCCAATGCGTAACGTTCCAATTTCTTTACACCCTGTTTGCCGTATAAATGCTTCCATTGACTTTTATACACCTTTTGAACATCGTGAGTGAGGCGGTACTTTCCAAGGTACAAAGCAGCGGGTAAACAGAGATTATTGCTGACATGTACTGTGACTGTAGATTTACTGAAACGCATGGCATCCTTCGCTACATGTCTATGCTGTCGCTTCCACCTCCCGCCACTTGGAAAAACAGTGCGAAAGACACGGACGGAAAAGGTGTCATCGAGTACGGTACGTCCTGAGTTGGCTTTGGTAAAAACGGCAATGAGGTCCTTAATTTTAAAGTCTGACAGCTTGCGCATCGACAAAAAGATTGGATTGTCCAGGGTTTGACAATGAACGGAAACGTTAATGCGGTCGGAGGGATCAAAAGTTTCCATACACATCTGAAGAACCGTCTCCAACACTAACGGCATGAGAAGTACGGTCTCCTCTTTGGAAAAGAATCGGGGCAGGGAAGCAATCTGAATACGGTACTCCAGTTCGGAACTATTGAACTTTTTGAATGCGCGGTCTTTCACCTTTTGCAGACTAAACAGACTGGCAAAATTCGGAATGTCTTTTATGTCATTTAAGCTCTACAAAAAGCAACAATTAGAATACTACTGTTATTTTATGACAGATTTTTATTTACCAGTATTTTGTTCTCTGGGACTTGGTCAACGTCCATTGTTTGATTCTCGGCACCACCATCTTGTTCATCGATGTTCATCGGGGCCTGCATGTTATATTATTGTTTTCAGCAGCAGTTTCAAAGATTAGAGTGCAAGGCATTTTTAAACAGCTGCCACAAGTTACTGACAATCAAAACAATCTATTTGTGCATTATTCTAAGTAGGACAGAAGACTGACTGACGTAAGCAGTTATTATTTTAAATACGACAAATACGTATTTAGAAACTGGTGTTAATCAAAATATTCTACTTTTGCATTGTTCTTAGCAAGGCAAAAGACTGACTGGGGTCAACAGCAATTTATTCTGACTAAAAAAATATCTATTCAAAAAACCTACTACTGCATTGTTCTAGGTAGGGCAAACGACTGACTGGCGTTCGCAGCTATTGTTCTAACTAGTACAAATCCGTATACGCAATTTAGTGTTGATCAAAACAAGATATTAGCACAATTGTTCTATGTAGAGCAAACGACTGATATGCGTCAGCAGCTATTGTTTAACCAGGGCAAATCCGTATTCACAATCTAGTGTCGATCATAACAAACAACTTTTGCATTGTTTTAAGTAGGGCAAAGGACTGACTGGCGCCGAGGATTTTTGTTCTGACTAGAATACATACGTAATAACAAAACGGCGTCCATTAAAACAAGCAATCAACGCTATTGTTTTAAGTTGGTCAAGCGACTGACTGGCGTCAACGGTCATTGTTCTGAATAGGGTAATTACGTATTAACAAATAGTATGTTCATCAAACAAACCGGCGATGCAGTTGTTCTAAGTAGGACAAACGACTAGCAGACGTCAATGATTATTATTGTTTTAACTAGACAAAACCGTACTCATAGTGTCGCTCAAAACAAACTACTGTGCAAATATTCAAAAAGGTCACGTTCGTATAATTTAACGACCGCCACGCGGTAAAATAAAATTAACAATGCTTTTAAATTTTATGGCAAAAAATCATTTATCCAGGCACAAAGTCTGCTGAGTTACTAACATTAATATTAAAGAATTTACCGTAGTTATTAGCTAAATTATTTAATTAAAGTAACTTTACGTTCTGAATTGTTAATTTAATTACATTTATATTAATTGTCAATTATGTTTATTTACAGAAACAACCGTTTCAATTCAAAGTTCGAATAATTTTTAAGTAAAAACTATTAATCTTAATGAAGGTCACTTACCCCGCCATCCTCCAAACCCCAGTGACGTGCGGTAGCTTGGTGGGCAGCATCCGCAATATCGGCCGGTGGAGGTGATAGAAGATCCCATGACCCATCTCGAAAAACAGCTTCAACGTCCATACGGTCCGTATTGATGGGCTGATTATCGGCCATGGTTAATGTTCAAACATTTCAGATTTCAACTGGAAGTTTGTCGGAACGCCGCGCGGCTTTTAAAAACTTTGATCGCCAGCGAGTACTGGCGATGACCTAGTTTGGGCCTGGTCTCAGTCAACCGGACTGGTGAAGACCGAAGTTCAAATCAAAACATGTTTTGACAAGTCAGAGCATGCTGCAGTGGCGATACTCCTGTCTGGTCTCAGTCAAAGGACTGGCGATGGGCAAAGTTCAATCTCAACATGTTCTGACAAGTCAGAGCATGCTGCAGTGGCGATATTCCTGTCTGGTCTCAGTCAAAGGGACTGGTGATGGGCAAAGTTCAAATCTCATTATGTTCTGACAAGTAAGAGCATGCTGCAGGGGCGATATTCCTACCTGGTCTCAGTTAAAGGGACTGGCGATGGTCAAAGTTCAGATGTCAACATGTTTAGACAAGAATACGCTGCAGTGGCGGTATTCCTGTCCGGTCTCAGTCAAAGGGACTGGCGATGGTCAAAGTTCAGATGTCAACATGCTTAGACAAGTAAAAGCGTGCTGCAGTATGAATATTCCTACCTGGTCTCAGTCAAAGGGACTGGCGTAGGCCAAAGTTCAAATCTCAACATGTTTTGACAAGAATACGCTGCAGTGGCGGTATTCCTGCCTGGTCTCAGTCAAAGGGACTGGCGATGGTCAAAGTTCAGAGGTCAACATGTTTGGACAAGTAAGAGCGTACTGCTGTGGCGACATCCATATCTGGCCTCAGCCAACTGGACTGGCAATAACCCAGATTACCCTTTGTTTTGTCTTTCTCACTGGACTAGCAAGCCCGCTGCTTGTGCCATTGCCAGGGCGCTGGTTATCATTTCCTCGGTCTTTGGGTAAACAAGTTTGAACGCGCAAGTCTGTTTTTCCCCTCCCATTTTATTAGTTGTCAATAACTCTGTCGCATGGTGATTAGAGTATTACAAGCTACGCCTTTCCTCTTTGTTTACACAATGTATAACATTTGTCAGCTGGTGTAATTTTTGACCAGATGTGTAAAAAAAATATGGAATGTTCCACATAAAAGTATTTTTCTGTGCATTTTTACTGATTTTCTGTTTTATGGACACCGGTGCAGTGCGATTTCCCCGGAAACAAGTTTTACATTGATAAAGTTGATTCGGTTTTCCCTAGAAGCCACACCGGCAACATGAAAATTAATTCAATTCACAACACTTTTCTGAAGTAATGTCACCGTTAACAATGTTAAAATTGGGTTTTTTGTCGTTTGATGCCCCAACTTTTCCAGTGTCGGGATAGGAAAAAGTATTCACAAAGTGTCATAAACAGATGGTGTTAAAAGCAATATTAAAAAGTTGTATTGAAAATAATACAGGAATACGCACAAGCCTCCAAATAATTTTAAAAAATTAACAGTTTTTAAGCAATAGACTGAGTAAATTAAACCAAATGTTTTTAAGTGTGGGGTTGTACTGGGCATTTGATATTCAAGTCTAAGTCATTGAATGAGGCGGGTGTGAGTATAGTGCTGATATGTCATAGTTTTTCCATATTTGATAACCTAAAATATATGTGCTTTTAAATAATTCACAATACTTTATCCGGGGTTAGCACGTTTCTGTTTTTTTAAAAATATGGCAAAATATTTCTATGAAGAGTATTACTGACTTCGTTAATAAAATTTGGCACATTGTACAGGCAACTAAATTTTTTTAATTGCGGGTTTAAAGTTTTAGATTTGCATAATTTTGTAAGCAGTGCGTAGAGAAGAAAAACGTTTTCTGCATAATAATCTATGCTATTTATTGCCTCTCCTAAGAAAAAATCCACAAACGGTACGGAAATCTGTACAGCTACTCTAATTTACATTTATGGTTTTCGCCTGGTTTTGTATCTTTTCGACTCACGGAAAGCGGTCTTTACTATCAGCACTCCAGTTTATATAACAACAACATCCTCCTGCTATTGTGTACATCTCCAGAAAAAAAAACATGTAGTTTTTGAATTTTATTGAAAAAGTCTTAAAAATGCAAAGCAAAAAGTCTAAAACCGGATCAAAACTTGGATCTTTTTAAAACCGAAAAACGGAGTTTTATCAAAAGATTTTGCCATAGGTAAAGCACACAGAGTAATAAAAAACCGGTAGATTTTTGAAACAGAAAAATAGAGTTTTAAGAACGCTTTTAAAACTCTCATTTTCGCAAACCGATTCGTCCATATTTCGCATGAAAACTGATATTTTTCGTAAATTTGTAAAAGTTTTTTATAGTGGTATCAGTTAAATAGCTGCACAAGAACACAAAGACTTTGTGGAGATATAATTTGACAAGTTTATGTTTGCATAGTTGGAACACAATAAATATTAGTATCCTACTCATTGCAGCTTGGCGTGTTGCCTGGTTTACATGCGAAATTAGAGCTTGATTAAACAAATTTATCCGTAATACTAGAGCGTTTTTTTAAGAAAAAAGCCGTACGTTTCGACTAAGCCAGGCCTATTCGGTGATAAGTTTTGACTAAACCCAGCTGCCCACCACCGGCTTCAATCTTCGGTTGTTCGACCAACGTGAGCGCAGTCCATAAGTGCGTCAGCTGGCAATTTGTTTAAT
>NW_026570763.1:0-8761 GCF_019649055.1 Paramacrobiotus metropolitanus
ACCGCCAATGCGCATCCGGAAACCCTATCTTGGTGCATTATCGACACCACGTCCAATACCCAAGCAGCTTTTGTTCATGAAAACCGTACTACGACTGCCTCTGATGACTCAGCCATGTCTGTACGTATCAGATCTGGCGATACCATAAAAAATTGTGTTGATATAAAGTCAGATGAGTTAGAATTTGTGAAGCAGTGTCAGGAACACTTTTCTGTCATTAAGAACCAGTTGCTGTGACCTTTCTGCTTGCAAAAATGCCTCGCATAGCTGCTGACGCTGCTGATTCAGTTGATTCTAATAATAATGATAACGATACTAATGCTGTTGATGATGACGATGTTACCGAAGACCCGCTTCATATAAAGAACTTTTTCGTGTTGAAACCGATAAACGATTTTACAATCGCCGTTATCAGATGACGTGTAAAGATTTGCGTGCAAAGTTCATCGCCTCAGTCATATTCCTTTTGCTGAGATTCCCGATGTCATAACAGCCATTTTGAACGAAATTTTAAATGAAATCATACTGACATCCCAGATCACGAGCGGGTAAGAATCAAGTTGCATAGCCGTCACCTCTCGTACCCTATTCACACACCTTTCATTCGTCGTGATCAGCTAACCGTTGCGCGATTGATGAAAGAAGTTTCCCGCGTACTCAATTCAATCAAGAATTTGTACTGGATGATTCTTTTGAGCTGGAAATCCACCATTCCAACCTTCCCGCTGGATCCTGTCGATACGATGTTCCTTTATTGCGCAAAAGCTGGAGACCATGAGGAGCGTAATACCTGTTCGTAATTCAGATAACCTCTGTTTGGCTCGTGCGCTTGTTATAGCTAAGGCCCTCGCAGATGACAATATACCGCTGTACGAACGCTTGTATCACACTAAAACTCTGTACGGCTTCCGACAGAACGCTGCAGACAAAAATGGCTAAAGAACTCATTGCTAACGCAGGACTGGATCTTCGACAATATGGAAGACGTTCAACAGTTTCAACTGGCCTTACCGGACTACCAAATCCTGATAACGAGTGTCGACCACCTCAATACGATCGTCTATGCCGGCGAATATGCCGAAAAAAAGATTTGTTTGCTACATCATAGTAACCATTTTGATGTCTTGAAAACCTGCCGGCTTGGTTCAAAACATCGTACTGGTGCGACCGTTGCAATCGCGGATACGATCATAAAAATCGCCATCGATGCCAAGGTTGCAAACAATGCCTGCGATTTGAATGTACTCCTGAGAAGAAAGAATATACTGTTCGGACTGCTGCCGAACATTTTACGTGAGTGTTTCAATCATCATCGCGCTGCTGGCTCGGGAGAAAACGGGATTACGGTATGTCAAACGTTATTTGTCTGTCCATCTTGCCAATCATTTGTCTCCAGAGTTTTCGTACCACGGACCACGTGTGCGGTGAGATTTTTGCACGGTGTGCAAAGAACACGTATCAAATGACCACGTCTGCTACATTGAGCCCGAAGTCCTGACGGACCAGGATCTCGAAAAGCACGAACAGGCCCAGTTTCTCTATTTCGATTTTGAGACATACCCGTGTCCGGAAACGGGCAATTTTATTCCGAACCTGGCCGTTCTTCAAAACGACAACGGCCAGGAATGGATTTTTCCTGCTGACTCGTGCGATATTGGCCGGGATATAACAACAGAATTTTGCGAGTTTTTATTTTCCGGATTATTTAAAACTTCTACGTCTTGGCCCATAATCTTCGAGCGTTCGACGGTTTTTTGTTCTGAAATGGTTACTAAGAAATGGGATAGTTCCAAAGCTGATAATGAACGGCTCAAAAATTATGCAACTAGATGTTCCTGAATTTGGCATAAAATTTCGTGATACTTTGAATTACAATCCCCAATCGTTAGACGCTTGGGCTCAAGCGTTCGGAGCGACAGAGCAAAAAGGTAAATTCCCTCATCCCGTCAATCGCCCAGAAAATGTTGGCAAAATTATCCCTATCCTAAGAGGGAGGAATTCAATTACAGCTTGATGAATAACAAAGAAAGAAAAGACTTTATCAAAGGATTTTATCGAAAAGATCGCAGAAAAAAGAAAGGAAAGTACAATGTCAACGAGGAGCTCGTCAAATACTGCAAGCAAGATGTTAGCACCTTACGCGTTTGCTCTCAAGAATTCGAAAGTTGTTCATGGGTATTTCAGGTGGGCTTTGCCCATTTACTTCAGCGCTAACAATTGCGGGTATATGCCATTTTTCTGGCGCGCACGGATACTGGAAAAAACCTTATTGCAATTGTGAAAACCCTAGTCAGCGCACGCAGTCAGTCAAATGTGGTAAATGGTTGTGCTACATTGAAATGACGGAAGGCAAAGTACTTGCAAGAGAACAGAAGATTGGAAAATATTACGTGGACGGTTATGACGAAGAAGCGGAAATTATTTACGAATTCTATGGCGACTACTGGCACGGCAATCCCGCAACCACAAGACGCATTTGTAAATCCTCATCTCAAGCAAACGATGGAGAATTTGCATGCGGCAACCGTCCAGCGAGAAATCGCCCTTGAGCAAATGGGATACTCTGTTATTAAAATTTGGGAAAGCGAGTACGACCAGAAATTGGCAGAGGATGAGGATTTTCGTGAAACACTAAAAGATATTCATGTTCACGCACCTCTTCAACCCGCGATGCTCTATATGGAGGCCGGACCAGCGGGACACGGTTGCATTATAAATGCGAGCCCGGAGAACAAATACGGTACAATTAGTTAAGAAAGGATTATAATCTTGATTTTATTGATAGGTGTTTTTAGGTTTGCCGATGTCATTTCGGAATATCCCTTGTAAATTTGCGGAAGAGATATCCAGTTGGCCCACACGTGCGAATTACTGCGGACTTTGATGCAAATTTGGAAAATTACTTCGGACTATTTTACCTGACGATTCTACCGCCCAAATGTCTATGGTTACCAGTTCTGCCCTATCGTACTGAAAATTAACTTTTCCGCTATGCCGGCTATGTGCTGAGACGCAGCAAAATTCTAGCTGTCATCACACAGACGCCGAAAGATCACTTACGGGCGTCTGGTGCTCTGTGGAAATCATTAAGGCACTATCCCTGGGATATACGGTGATAAAAGTCTACGAAATTTGGCATTTTCCGAGTTCTCGCGAAGGCTTATTTAAAGAGTACATCCAGCATTTCTTGAAATTAAAAACGGAGCCAGCGGCTGGCCCTCTAATGTTAAAACCGAAGAAGAGAAAGCTGTATATGGAAGAATTTTTTACTTCGAGAAGGTGTATCTATTGACGCCGAGAAAGTGGAAAACTTGGGGCTTCGCGCCCTTGCAAAGTTATTTTTAAACAAGTAAGTCTTCAATTTCCTTAGGGATACATTAGTTGAAATTGCTTAATGTTTCTATTCTCTTTATAGTTTTTGGGGTCGACTCGGGATGCGCGAGGACAGATTGTCTACACAGTTTATTTCGAGCCCAAAGATTTTTATGAACTTTTATTAAATGATGCGTTGGAAATTCACAATATCGAATTCTTCAGTGACACCGTAATTCAAGTTGCTTACAAGTCCAAGGAAGACTTTATTCCAGTTAACCCAAAGACTAATGTTATCCTTGCGGCGTAAGTGCAAATTAAATATAATAAATACGTTTTTCTCAAAAATGTTTATTGGTTGGATGAATTAGGTTCACGACTGCCCATGCCCGCCTTCACTTATACAATTATATGGCCCAAGTTGGACGTAACCTGATATATTTTGATACTGATTCCTTAATGTGGATTCATCGGCAAGGAGATCCGGAAGTTCCATTGGGAAACTACATGGGGACTTGACAAACGGAATTAAATGATGGTGAATTCATCACAGAGGTCACCATCTGTGCTCCTAAATCTTATGCTTATGTGACGAACAAAGGAAAGCATGTCTGCAAAGTTAAAGGTTTTACACTCAATCGAACTATCAAAACACTTAATTTAAATACTTTCACTTCACTCTGGACGACCCCTGGACCTCAAGTGTACCCCTTACGGTATTCTTCCGTGATACGGCGTAATAAACGGACCCTTGAAATTGATGCTGTGGACCAGGTAAAGCGCTTTAAGCTTACCTATGATAAACGAAGGATACTGCCAGACTTGACGACGCTCCCATTCGGGTACGTCGACGAAAATAACGTTCCTGATTGATTATTATTACACTTGCTGCTGCTGTTGTTGTTGCTGTATCATCGCTATTGCGATAGGCAGAATAATATCGCCTACTAAAATTATTATTACCAGAATAATTATACAAGCCGCAGCAAGCGCTGTGAGCTGGCTTGTGTTTTCTCTGCTGCTCCATTTTGCAAATAACTCTGGCACTACATCACTGGTGATTCGGCTAATTGATGACTTAAATAGTATCGATGTCTTTGAACTATAAAATAATTTTGATTTTACTGTATTTTTATTTTGCTTACACTTCAAATAAAATCAAGGTAAAAGATACAAGACTTGGTTGATTTGGTTGTACAGCAGATTGAATATTATTCAGTAGCAGCATTACTTGATAAATTTTGAAAACCGGAATCGATTATCGAGAAAAGTATAAATTATGCTTTAAAAACCTTTTTGCTTCACTGAATATTTTTACGAAATCAGCTTACTCTGTTGGTTCCATTTTCCGCTTTGACCTTTGCTCCTGCTCAGCCATATGGACTTGCGTTGTGATGATGCTAGCACAGTCGTGATGTCAGCCTGCAAATGCTTACACTTATAATTACAGCAGATATAACTGATCAATTGCTATAATACATTAAAATTATAACAAATTATTGAAATATTTGACAAACGATTATTTAAGGTGAAATTTACTTTGGCGCTTGATATGGCCGTAGTCCGTTGTAATTGTGGTAAACTATCTGCAATTAAGACAGTTTAACGGTATTAAAAATAAAAGGCGGTGAAAAAAAGGTATAGCAATAATTAGGATGTAACAATATTAATATTATGCTAGGAACACAGAATAATTTGGTTCCGAATAGTAAATTGTACCGTCGTAGACGTTCACGCAATGCTGTGTGTGTGGTTAGATGGTGTTCCTAATAGTATCGCTATCCCGCAGGTAATAACCTGTAAATAATTAATTTCAGTCATTAATTGCATTCGGACTCATAAAGTAGCTATAATATAATATTCAATAATAATTAATAAGTCTTACAGTATGAAACAGAGAGTAAAAAGATTAAAAAGTTGATTTTTAGGCAGAAAGAAAAATTTCGTCTAGATCAGTGTTGAAAATTTTCCGAAAGAGCCAGGGCAAACATTACAAGTCCCGAAACTGTTTACTGGATTACAAAATCCTAATTCTGCTCGAGTACAACAAAACAATTAGTATTCAGTGTAAGCCTTCGGAGTATTAGGTCAGAAAAGTTAATTAGTAAATAGTAATTAGACAAGGAACTTACGGTAGAGTTCGTGCGGAAAAAATGTGCGTAGTGCCGCCAGGAACTTTTTCTGGCCACAGATGTACACGCACACACGCTCAACAGACGCGCCAAACAAGGAAATGATATCACAATAGCACGGCCAGCCAAATCACAAACATCACCATTACACTTCATTTACAAATACATACAACTCATATTTATAGGTACCTGCTAAATTTTCTAACGTTTAAGCGTAAAATTGGAGATATTGTATTTTAGGAGAATCGCAATCGAAAACGTATGCATTCCAATGCGATTGTTCAATAGAAAGTGATGGAACATCACGTTCCATCGTGTTGACAGTTAAAGATTTTTCTAGCTCATAAGTCTGTGCTAGTGAGAATGAATTCAGTCAGTCATCTCCAGTCTGCAACTTCAAGATTTCCAACAACATGGCCAGCCAGCAAAGCAACGAGATTTCATCCACCATTCCGGAGGACAGCGACCTTCCAGAAGAAATCCGCAGATTGAATCTGGATGCGGACACCATCGCGTTTTTTGCGTCGCAGCGCTCAGCAGCAAATTGTAAGTGCTGTTATTAATTTCTATAGCTTTTAGGTAATTTAATCATTTTTTTAGTGCCATTGGCATTTTTTTGCCTCTAAAATTACGCCCCAGATGCATGAAGAAATGAAGCAGGCGGCCAAATGGAAGGCCGACTTGGACGACGATCTTTACCATAATAAACAATTTTGACAATATCCAGTGTTTTTTGCCTAGCCAAATTAAACTAGGTAAATGAAATAGGATGGCAACGGAATTTCTAGTAATTTGTTACTTGTAAACTGTGTACTTTGTGATTTTGTGGCAATTCCTTTAATACGACGGTAAATAACTAAATAAAATTCTCAGACGATAATCGTACGCAGTGTGGTTTTGCAGCGCATATAGGTAACGGTACAAACAGGGGCGCTATAGCTAGCAGTACACCACACAGTGCAGCAGCACCGCTGAGGGGCAGAGGGGAGGGCAGTTGAGTACCAAGAGAATAGCAGAAAAGTGAGCACGGAGACGCGATAGATAACGGCTGAACAGAGCAGCACAGCATGGGGGCGGTTGGGCACAAGAGAATGGCAGGAAGGTGAGCTGCGGATAGGCACAGCAGAGCAGGCAGCAGCGCAGCGCGGGCAGGGGTGAGGGGGGATCAAGGAATGGCAGGAAGCTGGGCTGCGGAGGGCGCGGGTTGTGATGGACGCAGAGCCTGCTGCGAGCGGGGCTGTGATGACAGACAGGCTGCTATATGGACGCGGGCTATGAACAAAAATTACAACAGCAGACGATGGGGAATTTGACACAAGCGGGGACGACAGGGTACCTAGGAGGATTTTGGGATGCGACTAGATGGGTAACGAACAGACAATAAGACGTTGGACTGGCGGACTCACAGGTAAGCCTTGCTGACTAGCAAATGATTAGTGCAGTTAGTCAGCTGAGTGTGCCTTTGCATGTGGAAATGCGCTCACCGACAATTCAGTAATAATTTTGTTATTTGGATGCAGATTTACTGCAAGCATCCCCCAAAATCCGCTTTTTTTTACCGAATTCTCTGATTTTAAATGAATTGGCAAAGCCAGCTGAGTGTGCCTTTGCGTGCAGGAATGCGGAGAACGAGGATCTGGACTGCTTCCCGACGACTGGATTTCGGAGAAAATTTTATCACCGATGTTAAGAGTAAGCCCGCATTGTTGATTAAAAACGCTGTCAATTATCCGTAAGTTAATGTGATATTTACATGCAGTTGTATTTTATAGCTAACCTCAAACAGCGTAGTTCTGCTTTGGTGAGTCACCAATTTTTATATTTTTTGTATTTTACTATTGAATTTAGTTCACACTATCGGACAGATTTGACATTTATTTGTACCAGGTAAAAGTTCAGGCTCGTGCTTTGAATTCCAGGTTATCACATCGCAAAATTACTGGTACCGTAAGAGCTGATGGACGAGAAAGAGTACGAGAATATTCTGATGGTTTTGACGGAGGAATTATGCAAGTATGCCAACGTGGCCAGCGTGGAGGTGAACAGCATAAACTGCTAAAGGATTTAATTTTAGCAGCGACCAGTACAGAAATTTTCCTCGATTTATTTATTCACCGTAAGTCAGAATAAATCCTTTTATTATGAAAAGATTGTCGACATTTATTCCGGGTGTTTGTCAGGTTTTTTTTATTCATTTATTAACGTGTTATTATTCATTCGAATTTACCTGTTGATTAAATAAAAAGGTTCTACTACGTTTTCTCAAATTTTAAATGTCTAGCTAATTTTGTTGCGTCATTTTGATATTATAAATTAAATATCAGTGTTATTCTGTAAATCGCTGTCATTACATTTTCTTAAATTTTAATAATATTCGAATATTTGTCAACGCAAATCCTGAATATTAACATACATTGAATCTTCTATTCAGTAATACATTTTTATTTATTACGCGTTTCCTTTAGGGTTTATCATTCTTCGATTTCCCGCACCCGAATGATCCACGCTACACGTTTCGCAGACAGCGAGATTTGCAGCAAGCACTTCCGTTCAGCGGATATTTTCACGTTGTCGGCCGTACCTCGCTCAGACTGAGGGAAAAGTGAGTGAAATATGATGCGCTGCCGTGTGTTTTCGAAGACATTCCGGATTCCACACGTTCACAAACAAATGGTATACCACACGCAGGCAGCCCCGAAATTATTCTACCAAGTGTGCGTGTGAGCGTGAAAATTTTTTCTACCATGTCTGCTTAAACTTCCTAGCGTGTGTACTGATTATAATTTTATTCACGATTATTTTACTTGTATATTTAGTACTCGTATCTCCCCGGAAATAAATCACTTGGTTAAGTGCTACTGAATGCCGCGGGGTTTGGAGGCAGTATTCCGCAACCGGTATCCATCTGGACATCCAGTAAGCAACCGGATTTGCCTCTGAACAAACTGTATCAAGCCATGATACGCCTGAAGGCCGGCGACCAGGCGGAGGCGGAACAGGCTGTCTTGAAAATACTGACCAACAAAAAGAAGCGACTGCCGGACGAACAGGACGAGGAGGATGCGCGCCAGCTGACCGTTCGCACAATCTGGACAGCAAACAATACTGCCAGTTTTTTTTATCAGAAAGTAATGTCGGTACTGTATCCAAAATGATCAAAAAGTACCTGTATCAGTTTATTTTGTTTTATATAAATAAATTAATTTATTTGTATTTGATAGTATTTTCTTATATTAATATGACGTCAGTAACTGCAGTCAGGAAGTCCAGTGGGGAACTGGAATCCAAAATCCCTTTGCGGGACGCCGTTTACTACT
>NW_026570764.1:0-8731 GCF_019649055.1 Paramacrobiotus metropolitanus
TTTTTGACTATATTGACAGCAATCTCTTCCAGAGCTTTCATCTGGGGTTTGCTCATATAGCTCATCAAAACACGTCGCTGCCGTGGCTTCAGTTTCTGCAGTGTTATTATAAATGGCGCCAAAGATTTTACGCGTTCAGACATTTTGAAGCGCTGAAGAACCGCGATGCAAATAAACTCTCATCTGTTCGTGTGGAAGCACATGGAGCGTATCCGTAAATAGTCTGGGCAGGTTGACCTTAAGTCCAATATAAGCGGTTGGTAGGATTGCGAACTTTATTATAGGCATCCACAAGGTGTTTTAATCCCGTTTGCTAGCCAAAAGTGCTATCTGATTAACATCTCTGACATTTTTAAAAGTACCAAATATTGCAAATTCAGGGTTATATCCCGCATGCTTTTTCCTTGCTTAAATAGGTTTTGCAGTAGAACAATAACTGAAACATTTTATGGTGAATGCCACGTGTGAAAAGGTCAGCGCATCGCACATCCTGGCAAATGTCGGTAGCCAGGTCGTCGATGACCACCAACGTCTGCCGATTTGTATCAAGCAATTCCAAAGTGCTGAAAAGTTCGTCCTAACCCTTAATGAATTCAATAGGGATTGTAGATTGAGAGTCTCAAAGCTTTTTTTGCCAGGCCCCATAACAGTAAATAATTTTTTCTGGTACTTTATCAAAAACATGATCTCGTTGTTCGATTAAAGAGAAAACAAATTGTGACTTTCCCGACATTGTAGGACCGCAGACGGACATACCAAACGGTGCGCAAAAGCGCGGATACTCTTTAATGTGTTATACATCTTACAGGCAATGGACTGCACTGCTTCATGCACAAACTTAAATATTCACTTTTATGAAAAAAAACAGCTTGATGACCTTTCTAATTCCAGTTCGACATATGGGACAATTTTGAACTTTTACTGCACAAGACAGACAACATACTGCATGACCGCATGGATCGAATACCGCTGTTATATTCTGTGCAATACATATTCGACACTCTTTGTACAGATCACTTTCTTCATTATTCTCCGCTTTTTCTTCACCGAATCCTTGATTTGCTGTATGGCCTCTCTTAATTCTTCGACGGTTTGAAAACGTTTGACAGGTTGTTGACGCTGCTTTTAGGGCTTGCACAATATGCGTGTAATGGCACCCACTGTTCAATGCTGACATAACAATGTACTCGTCGTGATCGTCTTCGTCTTCTTCAAAATCCACCTGTTACGCTCCAAACCATGCAGGCGTTGAACGTCGGAGATAAAAGCTTGACCTTTCTGCTCTATTAGGTGCGGACACTCTGGTGAAAACTTTGCATGCTCGGTCCACGGATCGTCATCAGTCTCCCAACGTTCGATGCGTTGCCCACATGAAAAGCATTGCACAGTCACCCATTTCCAGAGAAAAAAACCAGCACTGGCAAAATCTTTAGGGTGCTGAGCTAAATGATCAGGCCAACTGGCAAATGTACTAAACCGGTCCCGGTACTGTCGCATTCGAGGCACATAAACATCCTCTTCCTTAATACCCGCCACGAACGTACAGCCAGGGCTAACTCGCCTGTGTTCGAACAAGGGATTGTCGCCGATAGCCCACTGGGCGAGACAGCATTTACAGGATACACATTTAACTCGATCGTCAATTCCTGTGTATACGAAGCCAGCCTCAGCTAATGAATACGGTGAAACAATTGCTAGAGGCCAGTGATTAAACGTTCGTAGACGCTTTTCCAAATTCATGACGGTTTCTGCAATAAAAGTTAAAAATCCTTTATGAATCTATTAAAGGTTAACGATAAACATTAAGCATACACAACATGGCGGGTATACAACACATGCTTCCGGACACCTCAGGTGTCCAGAAAAAAGTGTGAAAAAGTTTTGCTAATTATTTTGTATGTAGTATTCTTCATAGTTTTGCCGCTTTAATAGTGATTGAAGGAATCGGAAAAGTATTACAAAGCGACCATTGGAATCAAACGATACGAAATAACTCGCTATAACTCACATCTTCATTCAGCAGCAGAAACCGCGGAATTTGTAAATTGGGATAGCTCGGTCTGGTAGGGTAATATGTCACTCATCATCTTAACCTTGAAGGTATGTTTTTGTCCGCAAATTACAGTTGCTGGGAGCTTTTTGTGTTGAGGTCCGCAACAACGACCATTCCGTTAAAATAAACTAGCCACCTGTGGTAAAAATCTCGAAAGCTAAATCTGTCCGCTGATCCCGAACACCACCGCATCAAAAGCCATCCACACAACGTGCACAACAGCGGACATTCGCGTTTTCGGGAGCTTCGACATTAGGGTGGGTGGGTATTGTAGTACTTAAATAAAAGGATTACTTATTTTCAATTTTTCTTACCTTTCACAAATATGGAAACCAAAATCCACCCACTCAAGCTCATTGGTCGGTTGCGATGGTTGATTCAATCGAGCCACATTTTGAATGTAACCGGTACCACGCACATCGCAAATATACGCGCATTTTCTGCTTCTCAGAGCGTGCTCATACCACACATCGAGACTACGTTCCCAAAACACCAGCTCCAGCCCACAAGAAAAACACTTTGCGTAATGAACGGCATTAGTGTGTAAAAAAACCAGCCTCAGCTAAAAGAACTGCACCTGCTCGATGATGTGGGTGACGATTACGCCACACCTCAAAACTTTGCAGGCGCGAGGCAAATGTTCGGTATTCTGGACGCTGGGGTATCTGATGAGAAATCTTGTATGAAACTCATGCTCATACTTTGGTTTTATGGACAACTAAAAGCAGTAACGTTAACGGAAACGTTACGTGCTGCCAAAGGTACATGGTGCCAGGTACCGTGTTTAACACCAAGCAACGTGCTTGGTGTCAGGTACCAAATATTTGCGAAAGTACAACTATTATGCAGTAGCTACTTTCAGTGTTTTCGTTTGTCTCATACACTTTTCTAAAAACAATCATGCCTAGCTTGTCAAAAATGCTTAACGGTTTAGATTATCTCCGAACTCTGAATTCCGACGTTACTGAAATTATACTAGACGGTCGTTGTGTACAGGAAGATGCCTGGGTCGAATTGTCTCGGTTTCAAGAACTGGAAAAGTTCAGCGCTATTGACTGTGGCATTCGCAGCCTCCTGGGTTTTCCGCTACTGCCGAAATTGCGTGTCCTTGTCTTGCATGATAACCAGCTGGATGAATTTACCGTACTGCAGCACACATGTCCTGAACTGCAACGTCTGGGAATTGCCAACAACTTTGTGTTTTTCCCATCCCAGCTGGAGCCGCTGCGCCACCTACCAAAGCTGGTATCCCTAGATGTTGAGGATAATGACGTATGCAACATCCTACGTTTTGAAGTCTACATGAGCCGTAACTTCCGAAATGTCAAGAGACACGTGGTAGATTTCTACGACTCGGACAGCGATGACGACACCGGCGCTAACTGATGTTTTGTGCAAGTACTGTAAGCCATGTAACGCTGTATACCGCTATCTGTTTTTTTCCTACAAATACCTCAAGTTTTTCTGCCATTTCCAACGTAGTTGTAAGCGAGATATCGAATTACTTAAGCTATAATTCATTAACCTGTTTCCTGTTGTTTTTGTTGTTTTCACCCTCAAGATTTTTTTTGTATAGAGTAACCAAGCGTTGCTAATTCATTAAATATCACTTGTTCGGTTGTTGCAGTTTGTTCTCACTTTTTTTTAATACTTAATTCGGCACATACCAGCTAGAAATACACGCAGCACAAAATAATAATGTCAAAAAAACACATATTTGAAATATGGTGATCTTCAGAATATTATTACAGCAACCCATATAAACTAGTACGTGTCTACAATATCGTCATCAACACTGTACGATTCCAAACGTTTACAAAAAATAGTCCATCAAGAAAAGCTGCGGTGTGTACCGTGGCCAGTAGCGTTCCCAGACCGGGTTTCCAAACAAGTCCAGGTGTTTCAGGTTCTGCAGGTCCATCAGCGGTAGGAACGCATGCTTCTCACCAAACCAATTGTCTGCCAGGGAGAGCTTTTCCAGATTGGGGCACATTTCGGATAAACGGGACAGGCAGCCGTGCATTAGCAAGTAGTTGTCATTCAACACCAGGGTACGAAGATTCGGGAGGTATGGTAAGGCACTCCGTTATATAACTCACAGTTCCTCATGCTAAGCGTATGTAAGTTTGGAAACCAAGGCAACGTCTCGAAGTCACGACGTCCATTAACAACTTCAATACGCCGGCCGTCCAGGTTAATAGCTGTGGCTGTTAACGGTAGTGAACACAAATGCTCATAAGCACTATTAACTTTGGAGGAAAACGACATGGTTTTAACGTTAAATAAGACGAAAAACTAAGTGTTGCTGAATACCGACTTTATTTTCACAAAACACGAAGGTGTCAGAGTTACTGCTGGCTGTTTATATTAACCTGGTGGTACATGGTGCGCGGTTTCCTTTCGACAACCATTGGTACATGGCACCAAGCAACCATTCGCATAGCAACCGTACTTGGTTTTCCATGCACGGCACTGATGGAATAGTCCAGGTTATTTAAAAGCATGCGCAGCGCAAATTACCTTTTACTTTGATTTTTGTAAGTTACCTCGTCTGTACTTTCTACAAACATGGAGTCTAAGAAGTTTCCATGTAGTAAGTGCTCAAAGTCCTATACATATTACCATGACATGAAGCGCCACCATAAAGAAAAACATGTCCAGTCCAGTGTTATGCCTTGCCCATTTTGCCAACGCCGCGTGCAGAGTCGTTGGCTACTACGTCATCAAATGTCCACCTCTTGCCATACCGTACGCTCGATTCCCAATGAGACTTCTATGGTAGCTGCGCCCATCGTAACCACGCATGAAATACATACTGACACAGCTTTTCTTTCCTGATTCTGATACATGTTTCGTATGTCCGATTTGTAGCGTTGGTTTTGGTAATGCACGTGCGCTTAACGACCATTTACTGATTGCTCAGTGTCGCTATAATGGATATTAAGATAGTGTATTCACGCAATAAATGTTGGCCGTGTTTATATTTCTCGGTTACCTTCCGACCAGTTGGGCTGGACTCGAACCCGCCCAACTGGTGCCGCCGCGTACTTACACATATACACCGCACTGAATATCGTTATTCGATATTCATTACAAATATATGGCTAATGACCGCACACGTATACAAAACGCGGCTCTCGACCGCATACATGTACAAAGGGTGGTTTTCCAACAATACATGTACTACTAATCACCCACGAGAGTATCACATTACAAACTAAAAGGACGCTAAGACTGGACAGTGGTGCTAGATAGGTCACCCATTAAGAACTTAGCAGGCCCTGCTCTATTTTGCTCAGTAATAATGCAGTTTGGTCATACGTTCACCTAACGGGCTCCGTGCACTGGATAGCTTTGGCAGCTCGGTCACCCACCTACCTAACGGGATCTATGCAAAGGACAGTACTGGTAACTCGGTCACTAGATCACTTAACGGAGTTCGTGCACTGGACAGTAGTGTTAGCTTGGTCACGCGTTCACCTAACGGGCTCTGGACTCTGGACAGTATTGGTAGCTCGGTCATCCATCTACCTAACGGGATCTATGCATTGGACAGTATTGGTAGCTCGCTCATTAGATCACTTAACGGAGTTCGTGCACTGGACAGTAGTGGTAGCTCGGTCACGCGTTCACCTAACGGGATCTATGCACTGGACAGTATTGGTAGCTCGGTCACCCATCTACCTAACGGGATCTATGCACTGGACAGTAGTGGTAGCTCGGTCACTAGATCACTTAACGGAGTTCGTGCACTGGACAGTAGTGTTAGCTTGGTCACGCGTTCACCTAACGGGCTCTGTGCACTGGACAGTATTGGTAGCTCGGTCATCCATCTACCTAACGGGATCTATGCATTGGACAGTATTGGTAGCTCGCTCATTAGATCACTTAACGGAGTTCGTGCACTGGACAGTAGTGGTAGCTCGGTCACGCGTTCACCTAACGGGATCTATGCACTGGACAGTATTGGTAGCTCGGTCACCCATCTACCTAACGAGATCTATGCATTGGACAGTATTGGTAGCTCGCTCATTAGATCACTTAACGGAGTTCTGCACTGGACAGTAGTGGTAGCTCACGCGTTCACCTAACGGGATCTATGCACTGGACAGTATTGGTAGCTCGGTCACCCATCTACCTAACGGGATCTATGCACTGGACAGTAGTGGTAGCTCGGTCACTAGATCACTTAACGGAGTTCGTGCACTGGATAGCTTTGGCAGCTCGGTCACCCACCTACCTAACGGGATCTATGCAAAGGACAGTACTGGTAACTCGGTCACTAGATCACTTAACGGAGTTCGTGCACTGGACAGTAGTGTTAGCTTGGTCACGCGTTCACCTAACGGGATCTATGCACTGGACAGTATTGGTAGCTCGGTCACCCATTTCCTGACGGGATCTATGCACTGGACAGTAGTGGTAGCTCGGTCACTAGATCACTTAACGGAGTTCGTGCACTGGACAGTAGTGTTAGCTTGGTCACGCGTTCACCTAACGGGCTCTGTGCACTGGACAGTATTGGTAGCTCGGTCATCCATCTACCTAACGGGATCTATGCACTGGACAGTATCGGCAGCTTGGTCACCCATCTACCTAACGAGATCTATGCATTGGACAGTATTGGTAGCTCGCTCATTAGATCACTTAACGGAGTTCGTGCACTGGACAGTAGTGGTAGCTCGGTCACGCGTTCACTAACGGGATCTATGCACTGGACAGTATTGGTAGCTCGGTCACCCATCTTCCTAACGGGATCTATGCACTGGACAGTAGTGGTAGCTCGGTCACTAGATCACTTAACGGAGTTCGTGCACTGGACAGTAGTGTTAGCTTGGTCACGCGTTCTCCTACCGGGCTCTGTGCGCTGGACAGTATTGGTAGCTCGGTCATCCATCTACCTAACGGGATCTATGCACTGGACAGTATCGGCAGCTCGGTCACCCATCTGCCTAACGAGATCTATGCACTAGACAATAGTGGTAGCTCGGTCGCTAGATCACTTAACGGAGTTCGTGCACTGGACAGTAGTGTTAGCTCGGTCATGCGTTCTCCTAACGGGCTCTGTGCGCTGGGCAGCATTGGTAGCTCGGTCACCCATCTTCCTAACGGGATCTATGCACTGGACAGTAGTGGTAGCTCGGTCACTAGATCACTTAACGGAGTTCGTGCACTGGACAGTAGTGTTAGCTTGGTCACGCGTTCACCTAACGGGCTCTGGACTCTGGACAGTATTGGTAGCTCGGTCATCCATCTACCTAACGGGATCTATGCATTGGACAGTATTGGTAGCTCGCTCATTAGATCACTTAACGGAGTTCGTGCACTGGACAGTAGTGGTAGCTCGGTCACGCGTTCACCTAACGGGATCTATGCACTGGACAGTATTGGTAGCTCGGTCACCCATCTACCTAACGGGATCTATGCACTGGACAGTAGTGGTAGCTCGGTCACTAGATCACTTAACGGAGTTCGTGCACTGGACAGTAGTGTTAGCTTGGTCACGCGTTCACCTAACGGGCTCTATGCATTGGACAGTATTGGTAGCTCGGTCATCCATCTACCTAACGGGATCTATGCACTGGACAGTATTGGTAGCTCGGTCATCTACCAACGGGATCTGCGCACTGGACAGTATCGGCAGCTCGGTCACCCATCTGCCTAACGAGATCTGCGCACTAGACAATAGTGGTAGCTCGGTCACTAGATCACTTAACGGAGTTTTTGCACTGGACAGTAGTAGTAGCTCGGTACTCTTTCACCTAACGGGTTCTGGGCACTGGACAGTGGTGGTAGCTCGGTCACGTACTCACCTAGCGATTTTTTGACGCACTCAATCACTACTCTAGGTGAGTGACTGACCGAGCTCATCCTGTCCAGTAAGAAATATCGCTAGGTAAGGAGAAAAATCGCTAGGTGAGGATGTGACCGAGCTACCACCACTGTCCAGTGCCCAGAACCCGTTAGGTGAAAGAGTACCGAGCTACTACTACTGTCCAGTGCAAAAACTCCGTTAAGTGATCTAGTGACCGAGCTACCACTATTGTCTAGTGCATAGATCTCGTTAGGTGAGCAAGAGCAAAGCCCGCTCGATGACTCACTCACCTAGAAATTCCGCTCAGTGGGCAGTAATGGTGTTTCGGTCACACACTTGTCTAGTGATTTTTCTTACTGGTCAGTGGTGGTAGCTCGGTCACCCACTCATCTAGAGATTCCGCTCAGTGGTCGGTGATAGTGTTTCGGTCACTCACTCGTCCAGTGATTTTTCGTATTGATTTTATATTTGATATTTTTACATTAAATTTTTATATCGGTTGATTTTAAACGTGTTTCCAGCTCGGCAACACCGGCAGCAATTTTTGAATGACGCGAGTGTTTGAATAAGTACAATAATTTATTTATTTTTCGGTTTAATTAGTGTGATAATTATGTCAATTGGTATTTTGTATTGTATCTAGGCAAATATTTCTAGGTTTCAAGGTGACCTTTAAGATGGGTTGGATCAATCTGGTCTTGATGCCGGCTTGATACCGGCTCGATATTTTCATAAAAAAAACACATGCCGGCCACTTCTGAACTACCCCGGATCTAATGGCGTTGTCCGTTTTTCCAGAAGTTTTATGGTTATAGAGATCTCAAAACTATGGGGCGCCGCGCGTAGTATAGATCTTGTACTTA
>NW_026570765.1:0-8676 GCF_019649055.1 Paramacrobiotus metropolitanus
ATAAATAAATCCTAAATTTAACACACTAATCTGCCAACAAACTATACAGGAAAATTTTTAATTTATAACCCACTACATCAAAATGATCCTTTTAATTCAGGCATCCTATATATTTTTCTAAAAAAAAAAAAAATTAATTTACATTAACCTTCCTCCTCCCTACTTATTAACCTTTCTCCTCCCCTACTTATATCTATCAAAGATATTTTCCTCAATCCCCTCACTCTTTTTTTAAAAATGTAAAGTGCCTTTCTTTTTCCTTTTTAAAATAATCCTCTTCCCATTCCCTTCTCTCCAGGAAAAAAATCTTTTAACTTTTTATACTTTTACATTAACCTTTCTCCTCCCCTACTTATATCTATCAAAGATATTTTCCTCAATCCCCTCACTCTTTTTTTAAAAATGTAAAGTGCCTTTCTTTTTCCTTTTAAAATAATCCTCTTCCCATTCCCTTCTCTCCAGGAAAAAATCTTTTAACTTTTTATACTTTTACATTAACCTTTCTCCTCCCCTACTTATATCTATCAAAGATATTTTCCTCAATCCTCACTTTTAAAATGTAAAGTGCCTTTCTTTTTCCTTTAAAATAATCCTCTTCCCATTCCCTTCTCTCCAGGAAAAAATCTTTTAACTTTTTATACTTTTACATTAACCTTTCTCCTCCCCTACTTATATCTATCAAAGATATTTTCCTCAATCCTCACTTTTAAAATGTAAAGTGCCTTTCTTTTTCCTTTTAAAATAATCCTCTTCCCATTCCCTTCTCTCCAGGAAAAAATCTTTTAACTTTTTATACTTTTACATTAACCTTTCTCCTCCCCTACTTATATCTATCAAAGATATTTTCCTCAATCCCTCACTCTTTTTTTAAAAATGTAAAGTGCCTTTCTTTTTCCTTTTTAAAATAATCCTCTTCCCATTCCCTTCTCTCCAGGAAAAAAATCTTTTAACTTTTTATACTTTTACATTAACCTTTCTCCTCCCCTACTTATATCTATCAAAGATATTTTCCTCAATCCCCTCACTCTTTTTTTAAAAATGTAAAGTGCCTTTCTTTTTCCTTTTTAAAATAATCCTCTTCCCATTCCCTTCTCTCCAGGAAAAAAATCTTTTAACTTTTTATACTTTTACATTAACCTTTCTCCTCCCCTACTTATATCTATCAAAGATATTTTCCTCAATCCTCACTTTTTTTTTAAAATGTAAAGTGCCTTTCTTTTTCCTTTTTAAAATAATCCTCTTCCCATTCCCTTCTCTCCAGGAAAAAAATCTTTTAACTTTTTATACTTTTACATTAACCTTTTCTTCCCCCTATATATTCTTCTTAAAAATATATAATAAAATTTAAAAATCCTTTCGTACTATTTAAATTACTAGCTAATATTAAAAGATAAAGACCAATCTGGCTTTCACCGATTTGAACTCAGATCATGTGATTAACTATAAGTTGAACAAACTTAACTACAAAATTACTGCACTTAATAAAAAAATCAATCCAACATCGAGGTCGCAAACAACCTTTCTAATATGAACTTAAAAAAAGATATTACGCTGTTAACCCTAAGGTAATTTCCCAAATATTATTAAAAGTTCTTATATAGAAAAATAAAGCCGCCCCAGCTAAATTCTAATTAAAAATAAAATTCTATAGGGTCTTTTCGTCTTTTTAATTTAAAAAGAATTTTCACTTTTTAAATAATTTTTTAAGAAATAAAAAATAAAATATGTGATTAAATCTTCTTTCATACAGGTTTCTAATTAAGAAACAAATGATTACGCTACCTTAGTGCTTACGCAGCTTTTTAAAAACTTTAATGAGCAGAAAAAACAAAAAATAAATTCTCTTTGCTATGTTTTTGAAAAACAGTTAACCACACAAAAGTCAAATTAATTTTTTATTTTTTTTAATATAATACTAATTTATTCATTCTAAAAAATAAAAAATATAAATTAAATTTAATTATATATATTATTTAAAAATAAGACTTATTATTAAATATAAAATTAAAAAACATTTCTAATTTTTACTAGTGAAAACAAAATAAAAATAATAAGAAAAAAACTTTAAAACTTATCCTTTAAAAATAAACTTTTTTTTTAAAAAAAAATAAAACTAGAAAATATTAGATTTCTTTAAATTTTATAATTTTACTTAAAAAAAATTTTTCAACATTTAAATTACCACAATTAAGTAATAATAATCTAATTCGAGAAATATAATAAAAAAAAAATTAAATAAACCTTAACCACAAGATAAAAAAATCCTTATTTGTATATAATTCTTCTAAAAACACTTTAAAATAACTATATTAAATAATAAATATCCAAAAAACTTAAAACCCTCCTAAGAGAAAATTTCTTTGTAAAAGAAATAAAAGTCTTACTTTTAGTTTTATTTTCCAATAAAACTACTTTGTTACGACTTTTCTTTTTCTAACAAAAAGAATGACGGGCGATATGTACATTTTAAACATATTTTACTAAAGTTTATTTTAACAAAAGTACTTTTAAATCCAATTTTAATTAGTTTTAACCTTACTAATTTAATTTAAAAAAATTAAAGCAAAAAATTTAAATTTTAATATAACAATATCTTGATCTAGATTTGAGTTTTTTATTAATTAATTTAAAACACAATGAAGATATATTAATATAATTTAAAAAAAAATATTAGAGTGTAATCTATTTATAAACATTTTTCTTTAAACTGTTTAAAACCGCCAAATTTTTTAAGTTTCAAACAATCTACTCCCTAATGTATAATACTAAGGTATCTAATCTTATTGATAAAATAAATTTAAACTTAGATTTTTAATAAACTTATAATTTCACCTATTCCTTTAAATAAAATACAAAATTAATTAAAAAAAAAAATAAAATTAAATACTCAAAAATATAACCGCAGTTGCTGGCATCCTTTTTACTAAGAAAATATTTTATCATCATTTTAAATATTGTAAAATTAAAAAAAGTATTTTTATATTTAAATAAATATATCTATTAAAAATTTTAAAACCAAAATCAAATTTTTTTTTTTTAAAAAAAAATTTAAATTCCTTAATTATTACGAGAAAAAATTAAATCCATCCTTAAATTCAAATTTTAAAGTATTTATTATACTACATAATAAAATAAGCTAATAAAGCTTTTGGGTTCATACCCCAAAGATAATCTAAAATTTTTTATTTATAAGAAAGAATATGCCCACTCTACTAAATATTTATTTTGTATCTTTTTTATTTTTTTTATCAAGACAAAATTGATTTATTCTGTGAATATTAATTGAATTAAATACAATCCTATTTTTAAGCCTTATAATTAGAGTAAAAACAACAAAAGAAGATCTCCTTATAATTTATTTTTTAATTCAAAGAATATGCTCGATAATTATTATAGCAAGAATTTTAAATGAAGAAATATTTATAAGCATATATACAATGTTTCCCACATTAATTTTTTTAATCAGAATCCTAATAAAAATAGCAAATGCTCCTATACATTTATGATATACCTTTATCGCAATAAAATTAGAAAAAATATTGCTTTTTTTTCTAATAACCTTTCAAAAAATTAATATATTAATTATTTTATTACTTACTAAAATAAACAAAAGAATATTTTTTTTTTTTTTTATAGTTATTACGTTATTTATTGGAAACATTCACAATATAATTCAACATAACGTAAAACAAATTTTAATTTTTTCAAGAGTATCTAATAATGGATGAATCTTATTGACACTTTTCCTGCCTTTTATATCTCAATTTTTTTTTTTATACTATATGTTATTAATAAGTCTGTTCATTAACTTTATAACTTGAGAAAACAAAACCTTAATAATAAATAAAAAAATAATTATTTTTATGATATTAATAATTGCAAGAAGAATTCCTCCTTCACCAAGATTTTTAATTAAAGTAGTAATATTTTACTTCTGTGTATCAATAAGATTTTTTATTATTTTACTAAGATTTGTGTTTATTTCAGTACTAGAAATTTTTAATTATATCCGCGTATTAACCATATGAATAAGAATCAAAAATATAAAAAACAAGTGAAAAAAAAAAAAAGAAGAAGAAAAAAAATGATATATAATTTTTTTATTAATGATTATCCCGGCTATTATAATCTGGTAAAGTTTTAAGTTAAAAAAACTAGAGATTTTCAAAATCTCCAATAAAAAAATAAACTTTTAAATAAAATTTATAAGTAGTTTTGCAAACCACAAGAAAAAAGTTAAAAAGAGAGGAATAAACCTATTTATAAATTTACAATTTATTGCTTAATCAGCCACTCCATTACTGCGTTGAATATTTTCTACAAATCACAAAGATATTGGAACACTATACTTTATTTTTGGACTTTGAGCTGCAACTGTAGGGACTTCATTAAGATTTTTATTACGATCAGAATTAAGACAACCTGGAAATCTATTTGAAAATGAACAAATATTTAATGTAGCTGTTACAAGACATGCTTTTGTTATAATTTTTTTTTTTGTAATACCTGTATTAATTGGAGGATTTGGAAACTGACTTGTACCTCTTATAATTGGGGCTCCAGATATAGCATTTCCTCGAATAAACAATTTAAGATTTTGATTGCTTCCCCCCTCTTTTTTTTTAATTATATTAAGAACTATAAGAGAACAAGGAGCAGGAACAGGATGAACAGTATACCCACCTTTATCAAATTATTTCGCTCATAGAGGTCCTAGTGTTGACTTAACAATTTTTTCTCTTCATATTGCTGGTGCCTCTTCTATTTTAGGAGCTATTAATTTTATTACAACGATTTTTAATATACGAGTCAAAAGTATAAGATTAGAACAAATACCTTTATTTGTTTGATCTGTTTTATTAACTGCTATCCTTCTATTATTAGCTCTACCTGTTCTAGCTGGAGCTATCACAATACTTCTCTTAGACCGAAATTTTAATACTTCTTTTTTTGATCCAAGAGGAGGAGGAGATCCAATTCTTTACCAACATCTTTTTTGATTTTTTGGCCACCCTGAAGTGTATATTTTAATTTTACCAGGATTTGGAATTATTTCACAAGTTATTATTCACTTTAGAGGAAAACCTATAACCTTTGGACATTTAGGCATAATTTATGCAATAAGAACTATTGGTCTTTTAGGATTTATTGTATGAGCTCACCATATATTTACAGTAGGTATAGATTTGGATACCCGAGCCTACTTTACCGCTGCAACAATAATTATTGCTATTCCTACTGGAGTTAAGGTATTTAGCTGACTAAGAACAATTTTCGGAAGAAAAGTAAAATTCAGATCTCCTTTATGATGAAGAATAGGATTTATTTTTTTATTCAGACTTGGAGGATTAACAGGGATTGTTCTTTCTAATTCAAGAATTGATATTTCTTTACATGATACATACTATGTTGTAGCACACTTTCATTATGTACTTTCTATAGGCGCAGTTTTTGCAATTATTTGTGGGATTACTCATTGATTCCCACTAATAACAGGAACTCAATTAAATAATAAGTGACTACAAACGCAATTTATTATTATATTTTTAGGTGTAAATCTTACTTTTTTTCCTCAACATTTCTTAGGATTAAGAGGTATACCTCGACGATATGTAGACTATCCAGATACTTTTTTTTCATGAAATATACTTTCATCATTAGGATCAGTAATCTCAACACTAGCTGTAATTTTTTTATTTTTTATTGTATGAGAAAGACTAATCTCTATTCGACAAAGAAATAATATTTATATTAATTCACTAAAAGAATGAAATAATATAGCACCACCTGCACCCCATACTTATAATCAAATTTCCATTTTAATAATAAAATATTTTAAATACTTGAGAACAACTTAACTTTCAAAACAGATTTTCCCCTGTAATAGAACAACTAATTTTTCTACATGATCATATTATAAGAATTCTTTTATTAATTATTTCAATTGTATTTTATATTATTTTTGTATTTTGAGTAAGAAAAAAAAGGAAATTTATAATAAAAGAAAATCATGAATTAGAAATTTTATGAACTTTTCTTCCAGCGATTATCCTTATATTAATTGCCTTTCCTTCTTTACGATTACTATATTTAACTGAAGAAAATGAAATATCTCCAGTAATAATTAAAATTATAGGACATCAATGATACTGGTCATATGAATATTCTAACTTTAAAGAAATAGAATTTGATTCTTTCATAAGTCAAGAAAGTACAATACGTCTTTTAGAAACAGATAATAAATTTTCTCTTCCAGAAAAAGTTTATATTCAATTTTTTATTTCTTCTACAGATGTACTCCATTCATGAACTATTCCTAGATTGGGAATTAAAGTAGACTCCTCCCCTGGACGTCTTAACAATTTATTTGTTTATATTAGAAAAAGAGGTAACTTTTACGGACAATGCTCTGAGATTTGTGGGGCTAACCATAGATTTATACCTATTATATTACAAACAACACCAATAATAATGTTCAAACAATACTTAATTAATTTAATAAAATCATTAAAAAGCTAAGAGCATTGATCTTTTAATTCAAAATTTATAATTTTTTTTATTTTAATGAAGTTATTAGTTAAATTATAACATTATTTTGTCAAAATAAAAGTATACTAAGATATATAACTTAATTCCTCATATAGCAAACCTTCCTTGAATTCAAACCTATATCCTGATATTTTTTTATATTTTAATTCAATTTAGAGCAATAAAACAATTACCACATACAAAAAAATCACAAAAAAAAAATAATATTAAGCCTTTTTTCCTCATTTGATCCTGCTAATAGAATTATAAGAATAAATTTTTTTTTAATACCGTTAATTATCTCAACTATTTTTTTCAACTCCTGAAGAATAAAAAAAAATCGTTTACTCTATTTTCTAGCCTGAATTCAAAATAAATTAAATTCAGAAATTTTATCAACTAATTCTAATTACTACTTAACGGGAAAAAGAAAAATACTGATAGCTATTTTTATAGTAATTATTTTAATAAATATGCTAGGATTATTTCCGTATATTTTTACAATAACTGCCCAACTTTCAACAAATTTCTCAATAGGACTTATAATATGAATAAGATTTATAATTTTTAACATACATAAATCTATAAATATATTTATAGCCCATCTTGTTCCCCTCAATACCCCTATAGCACTATCTCAATTTATAACATTAATTGAATCAGTAAGACTTGTTATTCGTCCTATTACCTTATCTGTTCGTTTAACAGCTAATATAACCGCAGGACATATTTTAATAGCTCTGACAGCTACCCCGATTATTATTATAAATATTTTTTCATTACCACTCTTAATATTAATAATTTTAGAAATTGCAGTAGCTATTATTCAAAGATATGTATTTACAATTTTACTAGCAATATACCTCGCTGAAACCTCTCACTAATGAAACAATTCCACCCATTCCACATAGTGTTTAATAGTCCATGACCTCTAATCATGAGATTTGCAACGTTAAACTTACTAATTAGAATCGTATTTTGAATTACAAAAAAAGAACCATTATTTTTATTTTTAATATTATCTCTTGTTATAGTAAGAAGTTATCAATGATGACGAGACATTTCTTATGAAAGATCTATTCAAGGATTTCATTCAATTAAAGTAATTAGAGGACTTCGATTAGGGATATTACTATTTATTACTTCAGAAATCTTATTTTTGCAAGATTTTTTGAACATTTTTCCATAGAAGATTAGCACCAAATATAGAATTAAACAGACAATGACCACCCATTAATATTATAGCTATTAACCCATTTAATGTTCCTCTTTTAAACACAGCAATTTTATTGAGAAGAGGAATTACTGTTACTTGAGCGCATCACTCCCTAATTAACTTAAAAAATAAAGAGACTAATATAAGATTAATATTAACAATTGTTTTGGGAATTTATTTTACCCTACTTCAGGCATGAGAATATTGAGATGCCCCATTCACTTTAAGAGATTCTGTTTATGGATCAATTTTTTTTTTAGCCACAGGATTTCATGGTGGTCATGTTTTAATTGGAACCTTGTTTATTTTCTTTTCTTTACTTCGTCATAAAATAAATTTATTCTCCCTCACTCACCATACAGGATTAGAAGAGCAATCTGATACTGACATTTCGTTGATGTTGTATGACTATTTTTATATACATTTATTTCTGTATATACTGATGATCTTACTAATAATATTAATAAAAAAGTATATTTGACTTCCAATCAAAAAGTTAAAAAATATTATAATTATTCAAAATAGATTTATTACAATTTCTGTATTAATTATTTTAATAATTACAGCCAGAAAAATTATAAGAAACAACAAACAAAATCAAGAAATAAAAATACCATTTGAATGTGGATTTTCGCCTACTCACAAAACACGAATTGCCTTTTCACTACGTTTTTTCTTTTGACAGTACTTTTTTTAATTTTTGATATTGAAATTAGAATTCTTCTTCCCCTTTGCCTCCTCGCATATGATATAAATTGGATTAGTAATTTATTATTTCATATTTTTATATTTTCTCTTCTGATAATTACAACCTTGTTCGAGTGAAAACAAGGAATATTAAATTGAACTTAATTTAAAAGGTTAAATATTTAATTAATAAAATTTAAATTGCAATTAAAAATTACAAATCTTGTTTTAACCAAAAGTATATA
>NW_026570766.1:0-8303 GCF_019649055.1 Paramacrobiotus metropolitanus
ATTCGTAAAGTTCCTAACGGTGATGATTTATTTTATTTCATTTTGAAACACACGGAAGAATAATTTCGTTGTGATGGATGCCATCCATAATTTCTTGATATCCAGAGCGTGACCAGTATGTAATCCAAAAGTCACAATGTAAAGGTAGCAGGCTGTGCATGTTCGTCCAGAATCATAATGTACCTATATCAGAAAAAAGCGCCTTATTTTCTAAAACTACCACCAGTACAGCTACCAGGAATGCAAGGTTTCGGCATTTGCCTAGAAAAAAATGTATAAATGGCAACTTTGCTGCACCCGTCTCCGCAGATTTGCCGGCAAAGGGTACGGTAATACAAAAGACTGCGATCTCTGCTGTCCACGTAATCGCTGCAGCGTATTCACAAGTGTTCTCGCCTCTCACCCTTTCTGTACAGACAAGATTCTGCTTTTCACCGAGGACTGTACGAATATTGGAACGAAATTGCCAACAAAACCAGAATTCCTGCTCCACGATTTCGAAATACCAAGAGGAAGCGTTGACCGCCATGGGTACACACATACCTGCCGAGTTGATGATATCGCAGCCCAGCTTACTGCAGGGCGGAAGCACCGGGCAAGCGTTCGTCGTCATCACTGGGCCTTTGGGCAGCCAGGAATGGGCGTCGTCGACGGTGCTGACGCCGGTTCCGTTGTCGGTAAAGTGCGAATTGCCACTGACGCTCAATCCGTTGGAGCTCATTTCCGGGTTGCTATGATCGCTGTTGTTGAGTGTGCCGGGAGCGGCGTTGCCCATGGAGTTGGCGGCGCTGCGAAAGATGGAGTACGTTTGTTGGCGGCGGCGTTTTTCGGCAACGAATTCACGGTGACCGCAATGGTGGCTTGGCTGTTGATGGAGAAACCGCTGCCGCCAGCGTTGCTCGTTAATTGGCCGTCGTTGAGGAAACATCGTTGACGTATGTGAAATGACTTTCACCGCTGCTCTAGGCTTGGCCGGCACCGGTGGCTTTTGCTGCTCCGCACACTTCGCTGCGGCTTAGAAATTCAGGGCCATTTACTGATACAAGATGTGTAAGGAATTGTATTTATTATGCGAAGGCGCCGAAAATTGCACAACTTAAATTTGTGCTTGAGGTTGCTGCTAAAACTCCACAGATTCCCATACCACTACCACAATTCGAGGAAGCTAGTAGCGTTTTAGTTATCATTATAACGAATAGAAACATGGAATAATGAATGCGGAATGAAGTTGAATGAATAGTGAATGCTGAATAGTGAATGCTGAATAGTGAATGTCGAATAGTGAATGCTGAATGGAGTTGTCCTCTCACAGAATTTTTTGGACATTTCTGCGCACAACTGTTTGTCAGAATTTGAGAAAAGCCGGCACAGTGTCCCATACAGTACATATAACAGCACGGCACGGCTGTTATATGTATCTGTTACCGTGCAGCGTTTTGTTTATACTCGTAGAAGTATGGGTAACAACTGTGGCCTTTTTAGTGCATACCCCTTTCTTATTTTGCGCGCTAGCATAACTGAAACATGGTACTGTACTTATGTTTTTGACAAAAATTTGCAGGGTGCCGTGACGCTTGTGAAGACAGGGATGACAGTGCGGATTTAATTTTGTGTGCCGACCAAATTTTTAGCTGTTGTATTATTTCATACATTTTATTGATACGTAATACTTCGTGCTTTTTTTGCAGCACATGATTGCTGTGCTGAACACGGCAGGCAGTTAATTTATCAAATACGTCTACGCAAATTCTGCAGAAGCGTTTCCGGATGGTACACCCCGGCCGTTCGGACTCGCGCGCCAGTTCTTTGAACCGAATTGGCGACAACACCATGGTTCCTGCTCCTTTGCTGACCTCCACTCGTCAGTGCTTTTGACAAGCTCGTGGGTGCAGCTACCGCAACGGCCGGACACGCACACCCACAACCAATGATAAAACAATCCGAAGCACAGGGCGGGATAAACGAGCACGCCGTGCTTATCAACCCGGGCGTGGTAGTCGTCACCGGGTTCTTGGCCACCCAGGAGTTGGCGTTGTTGTTGAGGCCGACACCGGTCCCGTTACCGTTGATCTGCGAATTCCCATTAACGGTTAACCCGTTTGTGTTATCCGAGTGGCTCTGGTCGTTGTTGTTGAGTGTCCCGGTGGCGGCGTTCCCGTTGGAGTTGGCGTTGCTGTTCCCGTTATACATTTGATTGGTGGCGCTATTGTCCTGCATGGGATCTACGGTGACGCCGCTGTTGGCTTGACCGTTGATGGAGATGCCGGTGCCGGCCGCGTTGTTCATTGACTGGCTGTACGTTGAGGGTTGGTCGTTGATGTACATGGACTGACTTTGGCTGTTGATCTGGACTTGACCGGTTCCGGATGCGGCTCCGCCTCCGTACACGTTGCCGTTGCTGCCAGGATCACCTACGAGAATATTATTGAGAATTCTTTTTGCGAATTCAAAGCTGTAAAGTTGCAAACGTAATTTCATAAACTGGATTTGTAAACTGTGCAAGAAGCTGTTGATAGAAAATACAACAGACTCTCATACCTCTGATAAAATTAACTGAAGTCAGCAGCAGCGAAATTAAAAAAATGGATGGAGACATAGCGGGTACAGTTGTCTAAATGACTAAATCCAAGGCTGAACTTTGCGCAGCTAACGTTTTCACTGTAACAGAAATTAAGAAAAGGCTACAGTAAAGCAGGTATATGGATGCTGATACCCGGGCTCAATTTATATGTCGTATGTGTAGTGTATCAGCTGTAACTTCCAACCGTAAGTGCAAAGTCACTTCCTTATTTCTCGCGCTAGCATTCGCATGGTTCGTAACGGTGGTAATTTATTTTTACTGCGTTTTGAAAACACACGGAAGAACAACTGCATTATGATGGATGCCATCCATAATTTCGTAATATCCCAGGCAGGAACAATATATAATCCAAAAGTCACAATGTGAAGGCAGCAGTCTGTTTTCTAATAATCATATTTTATGTTAGAAAAGATACCATGAAGCGTCGTTACACCCGTCTTCGCAGATTTGCCGGCAAAGGGACGGTAAGACAAAAGACGGCGATCTGAGCTGTCCACGGGATCGCTGCACTATACTCACAAGTGGGTTCCGCTCGCGTGTTTTCTGGAAGACGACCTTCTGTTTTTTTATCGAACCGGGTACGGAACGTTTAAACGGAATGGTCGAATGAGCCATAATTCTTACTCCCCGTTTTGGACATACCGGATGGCGCAAACCCCGCATACGCAGTTGCTGATGTCGCAGCCCGGTGTACTACAGGGCGGGATCACCGGGCAAGCCGTTTTCGCCGTAACTGGGCGCTTGGTAATGAGGTCATTGGCGATGCTGACACCGGTTCCGTTGCCGGTAATGTGCGAAAAACCATGGGCGCTTAATCCACCGGGGTTTTTTGTTCGAGTGACTGTGGTCGTTGATATTTGATGTGCCGATGACGGCGTGACCGGTGGAGTTGGCGGCGCTGCGAAAGAGGTATTGCGTGTGGTTGGCAACGCTGGTGTCCTGCAACGGATCCACGGTGAACGCGCTGGTGGCTTGACCGTTGATAGAGATCCCGCTGCCGCCAGCGTTGTTGATTGGCTGGCCGTACGTTGAGGAAAGTTCGTTGATGTACGTAGACTGGTTTTGACCGTTGCTCTGGGCTTGGCCGGCACATTCAGCTCTTGCCGCTCCTTCCACTTCGCGGCGGCTTACAAATTCAAAGTCACCTATAACAATTTTCATGAATTATAAGAATCATCAAGCGAATTCACCGAAAACTACGCAACCAAAATTTGTGCTAGAGACAGCTTCAAGAAAACGTCACGAATTCCCATACCTGTAATGCACTCGAGCCCTGGTGAAGCTTGCAGCATGGCTATTATCATGATGATGCATAGGACACAGTGAATGCAGCGGTCCACAAAGTTTAATTTTGGACACCGATGTATAACTGCTTTACCCAGAGTATGAGAAAAGCCGGTGCTATGTTAGATGTTGTTACTGTGCAGCGCTCTATTTCCTAGTATACCGTACTTGGAGTATATACTGTATATAAAATTGAGCCTTTTTAGTGCCAGCCACTTCCTTATTTTCCGCGAAGTTGGTTGTTTTTTTCCGAAAACTGTTGCCCTGAGCCTTGAGCTATTTTCCGCGCTAGCCTTAGCAGTGCCACGATTCATAATGTGGGTAATTAATTTTATTACATATCGGAAACACACGGAAGAAACTTTCTTGTGATGGATGCTTTACTGCCATCCATCCTAATATGATCATGTTGATGCCCAAGACAAGAACAGTAATGTTTCCATGCATTCTCATACAGTACTAACAGTAGTATGCAAGCAAAAGACTAATGAAGAATAGAATCGTACTGAATATTTGAACAAAACTGATAATTTTCAAGATGCTTCCTGGTTGTAGGGAATTAGGGTATCTTTTGTGTCACAAATCACAGTCTGGAAGATAGGCATATCCACAACTAAACCTCGCTAGACTCGTTTTCTAAGGTTTGTCTTCAAAGCGGATGGAAAGACCAAAGACTGTGGTTTTTGCTGCGATTTTCGTTGAACTGTATTCAGCAGTGGACTTCGCTCTCTTGCTCGGTGCCCAGAAAACGCTCTGCTCTTTACTGAAACCAGTTTTGGTCCATTGTTAGAACTGGGCGCAATGTTCGACGCCGCATCATAAACTGGACAGGCACACAAGCAACCCGAGGAAACGCATCCCGGTAGGCAAGGCGCCACGATGTCACATGTCACCGGTGTTGTCGTTACCAGCGGTTTCTTGTTTACACCGGAACCTATATTGTTGCTGAGGCTGACGCCGGTGCCGTTGCCGGTGATCTGCGAATAGCCGCTGACGGTCAGTCCGTTGGAACTGTCCGAGCTGGCGTGGTCGTTGTTGTTGAGTGTCCCGGTGGCGGCGTTGCCGTTGGAATAGATGATGCTGTTGCCACCCACCACATTGTCTTGGTTGTTGGTGTCCTGCGGTCGTGGCACAACGTCGATGTCACTATCGGCTTGGCCATTGATGGAGATGCCGCTGCCGCCGGCGCTGTTCATCGACTGGCTGTACACCGACGGCAGCCCGTTGCCGAACGTGTTTTGGACCTGACTGTTGACCTGCACGTTTCCTACGCTGGATGCTGCTCCACCTCCGTAAACTAAGCCGTGGCTTGTTTGACCTATACGAAACGTTAGTTTTGATTGTAAATAAGCAGTCAACACAGAAGGATCCTTTATCAGTTTACCCATATGTTACCTTTGACGAAATGAGAAAAAGCAAGAAGGACTATAATAAAATCAGCAATGTGGACCATGGTACCGGATTGTTAGATACAACAAAAAAAAAACTCAAATGATGATGATGATCGCTCAGGACAGTTGTGTAGTGTGAACGCCCGCTGCTGCAGTTGTTCTTATTTTGGCCAGGATTGTTCAGTCGCACTGTTAGGCAACTTCGGTTCATTTGGATGCAAAAGGAAATGTGTACGACAATTTTCATTGCGTGCATAAATTACATTTCAAACTGCTTAGTAATTAGGTATGTGTACTTAATTATGTTTTAGTCCACATCCACTTCCTTGTATCGCACACAGTGTTAAAATATTAAGTACTGCGTCTTACTAGCATCCTCTAATGCGTATATCTTTGACCAGGTAAAAAATCATCTTGATTAAAATGCGTTTGTAATTGTGTGTACAGAGGTAATTGCGCACACAGAGGTACTCGATTGTGCATATGACCGGCTTCCGTCGCTGTGTTTTTATTTTTCTACGTTATTTTCCGCTCTTATGCTGGTCATTTTTTCAAAATAAAATTTAGATCTCAGACTATGTGAGGTCGCCTGTTTTTAACGGTGAAAAGTGGATAAAAAAACAAAAACATTTAAGAGCCAGAGAAAAATTGTGGAATCTGAGAATGTCATTAATCTTATCGCCAAGGATGTTTTAATGTTTTAAGCATTTGCATAAGAACTGATTTTTATAAAGCACAATCTGCACGGATAGCGAAGGAAGTATGGATCGCATTGGCAGTACGATTGCTTTTATAATTACAGCGCTTCTGATCAATAGCTCAATAAAACACTTAAATTGTACGACTGTTTTTCAGTTGCACTAAATACTTCCGCTTCAGTGCACACACTGCCATATGATTCACATAAAGCCAATACAGTACGATGAACCAATATAAAAAAACATCTGCTATATAACAATATAAAAATCGAGTTGTTGATCGAAAAGGTTTAAGAATACTGGCCTTAAAAATCAGTGTCTGCATACCTATCCATACGTACATTACATACATGATATAGAAAGGCAACGAATTTTACAAATTATTTTGTCACTGTTTTGCACCACCGCAGTTGTTCGAGGTTCGTAGTGCGCTTAATAAGATGGTTTCATTGATGAATTCTATCGGTTCGGTTATTTTATTAACTGTGTGCTTAACTTAAGGCTCTCCGGGTGGCACTGGTTACGTTAACGGGAATGGTGCAGCGTCCGGTGTGGGAAACGCACAGGTGAACAGTCTGAGCCAGTCAACGTACCTCAACGGTCTGCCATCGACGTCCAGCCAGTCGATGAATAACGCGGGCGGCAGCGGCCTCTCCATCAGCGGCCAGGCCAACAGCGGTGTCAACGTGGACCAGCAGCCACAGCAGCAACAGCAACATGCCAAGGGCTTCCAGGTGGTCAACGGCTACAGCGCCGCCAACTCCAACGGTAACGTTGCCACCGGCACACTCAACAATAACGACCACAGCAGCTCTGACAACACTTACGGACTGATCGTCAGCGGCAATTCGCAGATCACCGGCAACGGCACCGGTGTCAGCATCAGCAACCACGTTGATTCCAACGCCATCCAGTACGAGATAACAACGTCGACACAAAGGACATGCCACACACTTCCGCCATGTTCTTCTCCGTGTTTTTATTCGGGTTGCTTTTGTGCGTGCCCGCTTGACACTGAGGCATCAAACAATGCACCGAGTGTCAGTAGCGGTCCAAAACTGGCTGCGGTGAAGAGCCGACTGTCGTCTGTACAGCGAGCACGAGAGCGGAACACTCTCAGGAATACGCTGCAGCGATCACGTGGGCAGCTGAGATCGCAGTCTGTTGTTGTGTCATCCCCTTTGCCTGGAAACTTGAGGAAACGAGTGTAGCCAGATTTTGTGGCAAGCATTTTTTCAAACATTATTTTATACCAACATCGATCTTTGCATTACGTGTTGCTAACCGCAATCCCAACAATCACCAAAACTATGCGACTTTGTCCTAATAAAAATGGAGAATTACGCAAGGGAGCGAATGTTGCCAGCGACGACGGGTCCGAACGGGCTTATAAATGTTTATCCTTAGTGGTCAAATTTATTTTCCAAAGCAATTGATAGAGCAATGTTGTCACGTTATGTCTTTTATTTCAAAAATTATGGGTACATAACAGATCGAACACAGTTAATCACATCAACAAAATTTTTATTTAACACTGCCGCTCCTGAATTTCCAGCAGAATCCAGCTGCGATAACGCTTTTCAGCGATAATCGTTGGCGGAGGAACTCATGAGAACGGGGTTCAACCGCATGCAACTGAAGTCGCTTACCGATTTCTTTCACTAAGGCGGTTGCCGACTTTCACCATATTTCTTTCGAAAAACGTGCCTATATCACCCACCAGACACGAATACCGTCGCGCTTTTTTATCCTCGGCCTGCGCTGCGGCGGATCCGGCTGTAACTGACGTAGATTTCAAGTGAGACAGAGTAACGGCATCTTCCTACACAGGTCACGTTCCATGCCACCCACATATCACGTTTCCAGGCGAAGCTCGTACACACATCAGGGCGACGATCAGATGTGTGGGATATTCCCCTGTACTTCAACTTAGCAGGGATGCCGGCTGACATTATTAATCTGCACACAGTACTGTTCAAGCAGCCTTGGCGTGGATGCCTTCCGGCCGAAAGTCATGTTTCTGTATTATCGTGATTCGTGCCTAACATCTAACTGGTTGGTGCCCTTCAGACTGTTAGATATAAAGGTCATCAATAACTCGACCCTTTTAAAGATGAATCGATCCAGCTTAAACAAAATTTATTGGTGGCATGTTTCCCGCGCCGAATAGATTTTTTATTCACTTCTAATACACTAAATTGTATGTTCAATAAAAAAACTTTGCGTAAATACAGCAAAACAATTTTGATTAGCATTACATCTTCCAAGAAAACCAGCATTACAAGGAAAACAATAAATACAAAAACAATAAATAAACAAAACAAGACAAACAAAACAATAAATATAAAC
>NW_026570767.1:0-7998 GCF_019649055.1 Paramacrobiotus metropolitanus
AATTGTACTACTGGTGCTACTGCAGGAGCACACATTTATAAAATACATATGAAATACGGCACGAGCGACATATTTTTAACGCTCAAGTTACACTTCTTATAGTTATGAAGCACACTTCTAATAGGTATTGGTTACAGAGACGCTACATGGATGCAGATGTGTAAAACCGTCCGGATTAATCAGTGGCGGACACCACAAGTTCAACTCCACGACCCACGCAGACCCGACAAGATAGTACCGCTATCAAAAGAAAGCAGCACAATTGTTGGGTACTCTGTTACTGTAATAATAATTTTGTCTTTCGTGTCGCCACCGAACGTTGTTTCCGAACTATATTGTACTTGCATAGTCTGCTGTCCCGTTGACTTTAAAACCAACATTTAAAAACTTTGCTGATTCTCCATCCGGATACATGATTCCCTAGCAGTCAGACCACCTAATATTTGGGCCACATAAGGAAACTGTGAAACACAACACCACAAAGTTGTCAAAAAACTGAAACCTCAACCCTCTTCCCAGAAAGACGGCTATGGTTCATTACGTATGGACTGTAATTTTTTAATCAGAGCACTTTGCGGTAAATTCCAATTTTGTGGGCTCAGTAAAAAACCCAAAGCATGTCACGCCGCCTTTTTTGTTTCATGGAATGTTTCATGGAAGTAAAAAACAGCACATCTCAGGGTATTCAAATCTCTCAAAGCTCAAAGGTCGTTAAATTGGCTCTGAAGTCATCCAGAAGCAAATGATAACCGTATCTTTAGCAATTACTTCGCATCGACCGCTGGAAGCCGTAGCGCTACTGTTTCAGAACTTGCCGAACCGCTGCAAAGCGGAGTTATTTAAGCAATGGTATTTTGACCTTTGAGTCGTCTTTTATGCTTTGCTATCGTTTTCGTCAAAACCTTGCTTTCTGTGAGATCAAGGAAGAAGATCGTTTGTGATCGTTTCTGTGAGATCGTTTCGAAGATCGATCGAAGAAGATCGTTTCTGTGAGATCGGAAGAAGATCAACCGCTTACATATACTTTTGCATATGTTGGACGGGTACTTACGTTTCGTTAATGATACAACCGTAAGCCTTGATCGCAAGCGTTATGATCGTAGGCGCTAATATAAATGTAACGGTTCGTCAAATACGTGGCAAAATGCCAATAATTATTGATTATTTTTAACAGTTCACGCTGCGCTCCGGTCTACCAATGCACGTAATAGTGTATTTTCCTAGTATTAATACTTTTTTTTTGACACAGGCAGTGGAGTCGCTGATCCGAAGACGTCAGAGACAGGTGGGAATGATAAACCACGCAACAAGCCCGTATGCCACATTGCCTGTCATCCAGCCTGTAAGCATGTCAAAAGTAATGGTAGAGCAAAAAATTGTAAATTATGGTACTGTAATTTTTCCTGTTGTACACAGTGTTACATTAAGTACATTTTATTGTAATATTATCATGCGAATATACAAACAAACAGACGACTACATTGTTCATTATTTGCAGTGGTTCCGGTCGAACACGGATGCGGATGCACCAAACCAAAAATTTTATCCTGATCGTGAAATTTAATGGATGCACTACAGTGTATGCCTTGATATTTAGTGTAGTGTACACTTTAGAAGGCGCAAAGGTCACAGATATCGTGTACAATATGCTCTAACTTTGCTTTTCGGTGTCCCTCTAACTTTTGCTTTACTGTTCTGTACATACTTACTTTACTTACAAGCAGCTGCTCGCTCACGGCTCGTGGTCAGTTTATTTGAAATAAAGCTAAACACCCACGGTTTTCGTTGTTTGGCCACGCTGCTGTACAATACAATAAACACCAATGCATTGCATGCACTTCTCGCATAGTGTAATACTTATGCATTGTAAACCGTGCCGCGGTGTCTTGCTGCAACATTTGTTTAGCTAAGTGTTTTGAGCATGCATACATAACATACGTAATAATACGAAATACAGTCGCTCGGTGGAATACGTGGAGAGGCTTCTTTTGCTGTCTTGTAATTTATTGCCGGCAGTTTTCGTGGTACTGTCAGTGCTCAGTACCGTACTGAGCACTTCTTTTCGGTGAGCAGGTTGGATAATTTTATAGTAGACACAGTGAACACTTACGTATTTGAAACTACATTACAGGAAACAAAACACGCCATTCCTGTATAAATGTAGATTCAGTTAAACAAAATCTACCCATTGGTTCTACAATCCTTATTCTCCATGTCGAAAAGAACATACCGCTCCTGTTCATCGGGTTGTTGCAGGGATTCCAAGCGTTTTCTTAATTCAGTAAAGTCCGGTCTGGCTTTAGGGTCCGAATTCCAGCACTCATTCATAAGAGTTGACCTAAATTTTCCTCTTACGTTAGGTTAGGGAGGCCAGCATCAGCAAGAAAACAGGACCTTTACATTACAGAAAAACTTACATTACAGGAAGACAGCTAGCCCTGTACGTAATTCTTACACTAATCCTGGGCAGTTGTCCGGTATTTTCAACCGGTGACCTTCTCGAAGAAAATTGCACAGCTGCTGAAAAAGCATGCCTTTTGGGAATTCGGCACAAAATGGTGTTTCTGCCAACGTAAAAATCTCCCAAAGAACGACCCCGAACGACCACACATCAGCGGCAGACGTGAAAATGCCCCGTCCCGGAATTATGGTCTCGGGAGCCATCCAGCAAACCGGTAGCGGTACCTGAATAAAATATGTCGTGCAGTTAAACAGTAGAGTCTAATAAGTCAAAAAGGTATGAATGCTGTCATTTGTGCGGCTAAAAAGATAGCTGCTTTTACGTTTCGGAAAGCCGCATAATCGCTAGCCAATCGTCGAATTTTTATTGTAGGGATTTCCATACGCGCAGATACAGCTTTTACGAAATTTTGTGTATAACCTTGCTGTGCTCCAGTACATATTCTCGTTGGGTTTTGCCAAGCCAAAATCGGCAATTTTTGCGACCTTTTGCGAGTCCAGCAAAATATTTCTGGAAGCTAAGTCCCGATGAATTATGTTTTTACAGGACAAGAACTCCATTCCACGACTTATCTGGTAAGCCAAGCGGGACAATTCCACTGTATCCAGACTTCTCCAAGTCGATTTGCAAGCCGCCACATCATGGCAGAACTCAACAGACTCGCGACGCGAAAATTCGCTAATTTGGACGTTCTTTGTTCGGAGATAACTGTAAAGTGAGCCGTATTCGCAGTATTCCAGGATAATCATTAAACGACCTGCACAATTATTGATATTTTTTTCTTGGGCATGGAGACATTCTGCGTGTCGAAGGAAACAAAGTAAGATGCCCAAATTTTTAACGTACACACCCGTTAAAACGATTCCGATGAGATTTACTACGTTGGCATGTCTTTCCAGCGCCATCAAAATACTTGCTTCCTTGAGAAAACCCGAAAGACTGCAGCTTTCTCGGGGCATCTTTACAGCTACCGGTTGTCGTCCGGACGTTGCTCCTCTTTTTGTCAGTTTGCGAGTGCCCTTTTGTGTCAGCGAACCTTTGTAAACGATTCCCTGTGTGCCGCTGCTAAGAGTACCATCTAACAAAATTCAGTGAACTGTTTTCAAAATCTCAATAAATAGTAGCGCTGAAAGTAAGTACCATTTGGCAAAATAAGACAAACCAGACTGTACAAGTTTAATGACCTTTACCTAACCGGATTGACCAATGGGGCAGTTCGTATTGCTGGATGATGCACGATGGCGTTAATTTTGTCAATTCTGTCCGAAAACAGGTCTGCATCTGATGGTGAGAAGCATAATGATCGCGTAAACAAGCAATAAAATATCAGTGTAATAAATATACATAAAATATTAGGGTAATAAATATACAATATATATATATACGTACTCTGTAGTTTAACCTACTATAGCTGAATCTACTCGAGTTTCTCTGATGTATACATGCCAGTTATGATTTGCGAATGATAGCTGCTATGCCGTAGTAATCCACAAACGCAAAACGAACATTTTTTTCTCAAATAAAACGGGTATTTTCGTTTTTTTAATATTGCAGCTTACCAGCTTTCCTCGGCGCCTCTTTGCACATATATACCATAAAAATAGACCCAAAGGAATCGCCACAATCAACGCTCCAACTGTCCCTCCGATAAGACCATCACTGTTATAACCTTTGAAAGAAATCGTAATTCATAATGGAAAAAATATTACTGCACGTAGTTGACTTATCGACTGTAATACAGCTACATCATTACATGATTGTATGTATGTTGTTGTTGCTATCGGGCGGAATAGCTCTGTTCTTTATTTGCTCTTAATGCTTAAGTCTTAAGAAACGCTGGCGAGGTGTTGGGACATTGGCCAACCTAAACTCGACTGCAAGGTCTCAAGGTAACTTCGGAACATGCTCGGCCACCGGAAGGAATACTATGCTGGTTGAGTGATGCAAAATGAATGGAATGCCCTGGTGCGTGCTCGCTCCAGGAACCCTGATTCGTGGCCAAGGTGTATATGAGAATGCGGTTGCTTGCTGCTGTTCCTTCCGGTGCGGTTCCGTGTGTACCGTGGCGGGAGAGAGCAGTGAGCTGAGTTGTGCCTTTAATCAGAACTATCTGCGTAAGGGAGGGATGGTGGGAAGAAAACAAATCAATGATCATCAGGAAAACAACAGTGCAAGTAAACTTCAAAAAGGAAAACTACTACATGAGCTTCAAATCCAAATTCAAAACACAACTGGCAAAGCGCAAACCACAAAGAACGCAAATTAGCTAAGCACATCAGAGAATATGCAGCGCAGTGTAATGAGCAACGCAAGATGGCGTCCGGTGAAAAGGTCAACCAATCATCTGACGTGCGGATGGCTCTACGGATAAATCAGCCTTCTAGAAGGAGGCCGGCGTTTCTCTTGACTGCATTAACCCAAGTTAGCAATAAATCGCTAACTTCTATTAAACTTTCTAAGTTGCATTTTGCCAACAAAGAATACACCAGCAGTTTGCGCAAAGCTGTATGATAACTAGTGGCCGTTTGTCTGACACTTGACAGTTGTAGCAATTATATTCTTATGTCTACGCCACAATGTTCTATGCAACAGTGTCCACATAATCAATGTATACAAATAATAACCACATACCGTCGTTTAATTCAATGGACTCCATATGGTCAGCAAACGAAGTAGTATGTGCCGTGACCTTTGTCGCTGTTGTATTGCTGCTATATGTAGAAGTGATAATGTTTTCCAAAGCAATAGTATCTGCATTTTCCGAAGTAAAATGACTCGATGGATCCGGGAAAACTGTCACTAAATTCGTTGAACTAGTGCTAAATACGGTCGACAACGGTGGGGAAGTTGTTGTGTTCTCATCACTAAGAATTGTGGAATCCATAGTGGTAATATTGGGAATGCATTCGATTAGACTGAGGTTATTCAGTGACTGCCCAGTCAGCTTTGGGACAGCCGTTCCGCAGACGGCTTCCGTGTAATCTCCACACTGCCATATTTCTCCAGGTAACAAGGGATTTTCGTAAAAATCTGTCGTTTGATTAACCTTCCATTCTTGCATCGTTTCCAGCAGCGAGCAGTTGCAGATGAACTCAATACCACGAAGAGTGAAACACTGAAGCGAGGTCAGATTGCTGTGGCGTTCGGGAAACATGTAACCTCGACCCAGGCCATGACCGAAATCCAAACTCAAGTATTCAAGCGAATAAGCACCATCGAAGAAATTTTGCGGTAGTAATGTCCAGGATGGATCCATTACCGTAATTTCCAGGATTCTTAGATTGATCATATTGCGCCAGATTTCCGGATCGATGCTGGACAGTTGGTAAGTGTCAACCGTTAATCGGTTAATGTACGGCATCACAAAAACAAGGACAAGTCCATTCACTGTGAACGGGTCAATTGATCCAAAATTGTTGGAACTTCTCCTGCCGTGCAGTTCTAAGAACAACATAGGCGGCGCTGAATTACCGCTAAATCCTTCTTTGATTCTCCGATAATAATCCTGGAGAACGTCTGAGATGTGTTGGCTCATTTCCCAGTTACTCAGAGTTTCTGCATTACAAACTGACCTAACTTGTCGACCTCCGTTGCAATGGTAAAACGTGCAGTACCGTGAATTGAATTCAGCAAAACTCGTTGTTTCATCTGTACAACGCGATTGCGTATCGTGCGGGTTTTCAGGTGTTTTCATATTGGGACAATCTGGATAGGTGAATTGATCCAATGGTGTCTGGTAATGAAACGGTGCCACTTGTCCACACGTAGCTCCCGTGTGCGTTCCGCATCCCCAAGTATCGCCGAAATACAAGGGATTGGTAAAGTTTCTTGTGTAATTCCATACAGGCGATCGGTGGATGAATTCCATCATAGCGCAATCACAAACAAAACCAGTCCCGCGCAAATTAAAGCACCGAAGTGACGTAAGGTCATCAAGTACCTGGCCAGTGAAATTGTAGTTTTGCTTCCCGAAATCCAACATAAGACTCTCAATAAAACCAGCACCAGTGAGAAAGTGCACGATAGGTGTCATATTCTGATGGTTTACATCTAGAACCGCGATTTCCAGTATTTGTAGCTTACGCAGCGCGCTCCAGACGCTAGCGTCAATACTGGACAGTTGATGGGTGTTGATGGTCAGTCGATGAATTAACTCCGCCGCTGCTCCAGATATTGTTTGGTTCACTGTGAAAGGGTCATAAAGGGAGCGAATTTTCCTTCCGTACAAATGCAGGTGAAGGGGAACTTTTGAGTGGTCAGGGAGAGGAGGGATATCTTTTGCATAGCGGGTAAGAACGGAACGGATGTGTTCGTTCATCATCGAAGAAAGCCGCTCCGTATTGTTGCAGATAACGCGGAATTGCTGACCTCCATCGCAGTAGAATGCACAGTATTCTGTGCTCAATTTTAGAACGTTATACTCATTGTTTACAATATCGCAGTTTGGAATTCTGCTTATAGCCAAAATGCCGGTAGCAATCGTGGCCAAAATTAAAACCGTGTGACAATTTCGATTAATAGAAATGATACCCCATTCCATATTCGGAAAGATCAATCCAAAATAATACTGAAAAAATATCCTTAAAGTAAAATTTGTTAAACCTATGAATAAGTATGAAAACAGCTAAATAAATACGCAGAAAAATTATTTCGCATCATTATTTTATGGCACCCCTATTTTTATTGTTGGGATGCCGTGGACGGGCATTTATCCTGATTGTTTGCACCTGTCGCTTATTCAGTTCATAAATTAAATAGTCATATTACAGAACCATTGTTCGATCACCATATCTGCAATCCATTCAGTTGTACAGCGATAACAAACTTTACATTTTGTACAAAGACAAACTGTGTATTTACCACACGGCAGTAAACTTACCTACGCTATTGCAGGACTACTGGCGAACACTTTGTTTGTTTTACAACAGTACTGTCTCTAGTTGTACTGTTTGTTTGCCCAGTATAAATCAAATCTCTTCGGCGTACACGAAGTCGAATCGGATATCATCTCCTCTCTCGATAAATGTCAACTTAAAACTGAAATATTTGTAGCTTTGAATCTCTTAATTTAATTCAGCGTTGGAAGAATGGTCTATTTGACTTATCAAATGATGTGTAGCAATGACTATATGATGTCAGGTATAGTCATTGCTTCAGTGCGGTGATCGCTCATAACTGCAGAAGCCGACATTAAATTAATCCAGAGGATCCGACTAAATTATGATTTTATTACGGCTTCTCAACATTTTTTACAAATTTTTTGGTTTTGGCTACGTTGGTAGGCTACGTCTGGTTTCGTATTCTAATAGAAACGTTTATGTCAATAAGTAACATACACCACAAAAATTCTGCCGGCGTGCTGACCACCAGAAATTCGCCGCTGTTTTACAGCACAAAACTTCGGCCGGCGTTTTGACATTGGCCTTTGCGCATTGCAGATAGCACCAGTCTTATGGCTGGCCGCTGGTTGTTTTTGCAACAATCATAATACTTGATTACAAAGTGAGCAAATTTTAGCAAAAATAAACAGATCTTTG
>NW_026570768.1:0-8178 GCF_019649055.1 Paramacrobiotus metropolitanus
CGCCACGGCGATGAATAACAGAGATGAGCATTCAGAGGAAGATCGACACAGAAGTTATTGGCGACCAGAGAACGCGAAGACAAACGGCGCGGAGACATTCCGCACAGAACCTGAAAGGAAGGACATCAGGTGCCGACGGAGTTGCTTTCCGTAATCGTAACGTTAGGATGTCAACACCCGAAAGGTCATGGGATAAAAGACGCGAACATGCGCGAAATCGAACGCCTGACCCACGCGATAAAAGATGGCAGAGGGCTGCATTCACGCATGCTTTGACTCAGGCGCAAATAAAAGGTCATCAAGCACTGAACGGGAAGATTCACCCAAAGTATCAGCGGGTGGAGTCAGTGGTTCATGTAGTGGATCCCATCGTGAGTACCGTACAAGAAGATGACGCGATGGAAGGCACTGGCTCAGTTGTCGAAACCACGTCTCAAGAGAATGTGACTCACCGACGAAATGTAATCTTGGATAGTGACCTTCAACCGGCTTCATCGACGAGTAATGAACCGTCACAGCCAGTATCAGCAGACCGACGTGAACTGGAAGGTCAAGGCGAACCGGATAATCGTCGCCAAAAGGATCAGCGATTAAACTCCAGATTTAATAACCGACAACCAGAAAGTATTGACATGGAATATAAGACGACTGATATCGATGAGCAAACGGTCGAAATTTGTCGATACTTTGGACTTGAGCCGGATTCGGTTGAAGCCAATAAAATTGGCACAATTCTGAGACAGTTGAGCCAATTCCTACTTGACTCGGGTTATGCGAGAGAGATTAAACAAGGAGTGGAACAAGGACTTTTCCGTCGGTTATTCATCCACCGCGATTCAGTACGGGACTGTTATCTCCCTATCAGACGGAATGGGCTACACAGTTTGGTGGATTTGAGTCTATTGGATGTGCCGCTGGATACGACTGACCCAATTGGGATGACACAATTTTATTACACAGATTATCCCGAGCGACAAGAATACGTGGCTCAGTACGTTTTACGACATGTGAACCCAGCCTTCAAGTTGCTTGCAGCAAGAGCGTCGATAGGACTACAGGTGGATCCTAAGGACTATGCCGCAAAAAGGATGGGGCAAAAGGTCTTTGCCGCGAGACTGGCACATTACAAGACACAGAATCAATTGGTGTCTAATACTATGAAGGACGACATTCCACCGTTCTTCCGAGCTCATGTCGCTAAATTGGGACAACCGATGGAACATATCAGCATAGCGCATACGGCTCGCAAGGCGCTGAAAAAGTGCAAGACACGAATGGAAAAGGGCAACTTGACACAGCGCCACGCATCCCAAGTAGAAGAAAGGATTAATAAGATTAAAGATTCTCTGGGAAGCGACTACGTCGAACCGGTGGACGGAATCGAAACTTACATTGATGAATTCTTAGTGAAGAAAAGTGACCGTCGTCCAGACCGTGCGCCTAACCAGATGGGACGACGCGGCATCCGAAACCAACAGCTGCGGGATAATCTCGCCGACGTGCAGCGTCGATTGGCGGAAGACCCGGACAACCGCAGACTGCGACTCGAAGAGAATGACGCACGCCATCGACTTGAGGCGGTTAAGCGAAGTCGCCAAGGTAAAGGTCGTGGCCAGCGCGAAGTTGACCCGACAAAGGTCATGGAAGTCGACTCGACGGAACCAGTTGACCGAACTTCCGACCGAAACCAACCGGAAAGCGCTAAGAAACGCCCGCCGAGAGATGGCGAGGGCGATTCAAATGAAATGGAATAGTGTTGACCTTTAGGATCACACTATTAAAAGGACGTCTACGGCATTTGTCGGTACGTCACAAAGATGAAAATGGTGTTGTATAAAGGACGTGACACGTGACATGTTAACATAAACTGTATTTGTGTATTTGCTGTTTGCAGCGTTTATAGCACAGAATTGCCTAAAAGAAATCATGTGGAATATCTATTGGGGTTGAAATTGATTCGGTCTATAAAGCCGGCCCCAAGGGAGTAGTTACGGCAGTTAGCCGGCTCTCCTCTCTAAGCGACTCAGTGTTATAAATGCACAAGAGAAACAACGGTAATCAAGCCGGATCTCTTGAATACGAAACGGGGCCACAAGCGGCGAAAAAGAGAAAAACAACAGGTGGAATATTGATGAGGTTAACTTAATGCGGCAATTAGCCGGCCTCATTAGAGTTGTTACGGTAAACTATGCCGGCACTCTTTTCAAGCGATTCAGTGTTATAATTAAAACGAGAAAAACTACGGTAATCAAGCCGGATTTCTCGTACTAACGTAAGCCACAAGCGGCGAACAAGAGTAAAAGATTTAAGATGGAATTTTCATGGGGTAAAACTTAATGCGGTAACTAGCCGGCCCCATCAGAGATGCTACGGTAAACTTGCCGGCACTCTGGCCGCTCGAGGCATATTGAAGTTGGATGTGCGACGGAAAGGTCAAACTGCAAATTTTACCAGGGAGGCAAGCAAAGAAGTGCTTGAAGCCGCAGAAAAATCGGCTAAGTTCCTCCATGACCTTTAACAGAAGTTTTGACGAGTGGGATGACCTTTGGGATCATCAATTGCCCAATAGAGTCACCGTATCGGAATTCAAGTCGCATGACCTTTGGGACCATTAACCCAAAACAGAGTCGCACATCTCAACGGATCATCTCAACAAAGGATGACCTTTACTAGGGAGGAAGCGAACTACGCTTGTCTTCATTGACGTCCCTCCATGACCTTTATTGGATCTCATTTTGAAGTCGTACGAATGATACGCACCAGATTCTAAAGATTGAAGCAGTATTCTAAGTCGTACGTGATACGCACCTGATTCTCAAGCGGATTGTGATGGAAAGTCGCATTATGGATGCGCAGGATTGCTCAACAGAGCGGAATGGGCCAATGTGCGGCAAACGGTGGACAGGACCTGTGACCTTTGCGAGTCAGAAATGGAGGATCCTAGTCTACAATTTGATTAATACTTTTGTTGATCTGTTATTGTTGATCTGTTCCTAATGATTTGATAGTATTTTTATAATTGGATCTCTTTATTCACATCGTATTAAAATGAAATTGTGCCTTTATGTAATTGATGTGATAAAATGGATTAAGAGAATTTGATGTTTTTGAGCACACACAGACACCGGCGACCGTCGTCTTCTCGTGGATTCGGGAGTGTGTCCAGCCTCACAGGAGCTCGGCATCCCCCCAGAGGCATGTGAGACCGGGATCACTAGCGTTCACGTCAGTGGCGCTAGGCGCTACGCCTTTGGATTATGGCCTGTGTTGTGTCTCGCTTCTGATTGGCTTGTGTTTTGTTAGTGGGCGCGGCATAGCACGTGCTGCACAGCGTTGCACGCTGTTGAATGGGCTCCACGCTTTACGATCGAGCTGCGCCGATCATTGTTGATTTTCGATTGTCGGAATTTTATTAAAAAATCAGCAGTTTACGGTGCGACGTTTTGTGATTTCGCAATAGTTCGCAATCCAGATCGCTTGCTCACTTCCGCAGGATAGATTCCGTTTCTGTCTCCGTCTGTGGATCTGTTCTGGATCTACCATTAGAGTACAATATGTTAGCTGAGCTAACTCAAGGATAATGCAGCCCAGGTTCCAAATATCCGTTTTTCGTCCAACTACCACTGAATCCGGGTGCCAAGACTTTCAGCATTTCTGGTGATGTATAACGAATAACGAATTTGCGGTGTTCAGTGATGCCATCGGTTGCGGTAACGTCGCTTTTAATATGCACACAGTCGTAGAAATCAGTAATTGCCAGCCTGTTTGTGCTGCTAACGAGCAAATTTGTTGGATTCAAGTCCCCGTGAGCAATTCCGTTCTCATGCAAAAATTGTAAACCTTCCGCAATATCGATAGCAAACGTAAGTGCTCTTGCGGGGTGCAGACGACGCTGAGCATCTGCCAGTCCTCTTAGAAACTGTGCCAAGTCGCTACCTAAAGCAAGAAAACATACTTAATTAAACTATGAAACTTAATAAGGGATGCCGGGAATCCCTTGAAATAGCAGTTTTGTCACTTACTTGCGTAAAGGTCCGTCAGCATTTCGATATGAACTCCACCAGAAAACGTCTTAACAGACACTTTGTGGTACGAAACTACACGAGGATGCTTTAATGTCATGAGATGCTTCATTCTGGACCGAAAGTTCTCTTCCGCTTCTGCCCATCTTTTCAGATCAAAATCCAAAGATGTCACCGCTACAGCTTGGCTACCAGCAAAATCACCGCGGTCAATAATTTCCGCTTGGTAAATAAATCCAAATTTTCCTTGTCTCACTATGTTCCTCGCACCGTAAGTGTAGGTGCACGTGCTACCGATGGTGTAACTTTGTAAAAGTATTGGTGGAACCCATTTTGTTTCCATAGTTCAATTGATTCTAATATCTAAGTGAAAATTGCTTTTAACGACGTTTAGAGCGAAAATATGCTCACGATGCATTAACTCCGCGAGCTCGTTGTGCAGCTTACCGGACGGAAAGTTATGTGTAACAGCAATCGTTATCAATGGAGTCTGATAAAACTTTGCGGTTTCATTGTGCGATTCCTTGCATTTATCTCTGGTACTAAGTCCGCATGTTTTAAATACTCCCAGCGGTTAATCACTCTCAATCAAACGTAATTTACAAATTTGCAGTGCCTGATAAGCTTGAATGCAGTTGGCAACATTGCAGGTGTAGCAGAACAATTAATAAGCGTAACCTGTCAACGCTTACCCTAATATCAGACAGTAATGGTCACTAATGCTCAAAGTTCACCCATCTGTGGAAACAATAATAAAGGTTTAGCAAGATGTGAATGGGTCATCGATAACCGAAGGAAACGGCCGAAACGTCTTGCGGACATTTCCGTCGGTGGCAGGTGTTTGCAGGTCGGGTATGTCGGCAAGTACATTCTAGTGGGTGCCACAACAACTGTTTGTAGGCGTAAGAATGCCACACTGTATTGGATCGCGCCCGATCATTTCCGCCAGTTACATTTCGTCCACTCGCATGCGGTCACTTGTTCGGTGTTCAAACGGCCGATTCTCATTCAGCTGGGCCAACCGCGTCGGGGCGCTAGTTTGCAAAAGCAAAATCATGTTGCTTCATTGCTCTAAAATATTATAAAATTATTCTTATAAAACATTATTAAACTTTGAGCCGAACTATGTAAGACAGTACTACGGAATTCACCTCACAACTGTTTCGTTTCGGCTCTACGAGAAGGCAGTTTTATTTCCGGTGGCACCGTGCTTGTCTGTACGGGATGTACTTTTGCCTGGATCACACGTCCAAACACCGGATGGCTGAACTCCCTTTTCGGTTTGTACTCTCTTATGTACGCAACCTCATTTCTGGTGGTTGGTTTTTAGGTGGTCACATGCTGTTCCCGACAGCTGTCTTCAGACTTCAGTGGTACTTTGTCCGGATTTCAACTGGGGCACGCGCCATCCACCGAACCGCGGCGTAACGGGATTTACTGCTTCGTTACACGCGTTTTGAAAAGCGGGATCAATGCTTTTGTGCGAATGTGGTTATTCAAGCAATAAGTTTTATTCTCCGCTTCCTGCAAATCAGTGTGCATATATACCCGGCATAAAAGTATATCTTGTAACAAGCTTTGCAAGATTGCTGCTATCTATGGAAATTTATAAAAGTGCATACCTATAATTTCAAAGAAATCATAAAGATGTTTCTCCAGATCGAGCAACAGAAAACATAACTACTATCAGTGTAGCGGACAACAGTGCGACCGCTTCGTTCCAGTATCTTTAGGCAACTAACACTTTATTGCTGTTCTCAGATGCATTGCCAGTCCAACATCAGAGGACATGATGTCAGCGACATAATTTTGCATCGAGCACAACGAGATGCTACACTAAGCCTTCGATCGTTATAAGCAATAAATTTGTCTGACACCAAGAAATGCATGGTGTAACACTTTCCATTCCCCAAATCCAATACCTTGTCCAGCTGAACTGGACGCGCGCTCGGTGAAGTGATGCGCTTAACAACAAGTCAACCACAACTAATGGTGCGTAAAGAACGTCTTATTCGGGCCAGAGCGTTTAACTGTTCAGGCAAGGAAAGAAGGCAAGAACACCCACCAGTGCCGCTACAATTAACGATTTTTTAGCGAAACGATTATAGGCAAGTCACGCAATGTTTTCCGATATTTTTGAACCTTTAATTTTTGAATTTTTTGCTTGTTTTGAGTTCTGTATGAATAGTATGCTGACATGTTGCACATCATCATCATCAGTAGATTCACTACCGTTTCGTAGTTGCCTCATGCCGAAAGAAAATTTTATGTTAGACAGCCACTACTGTCTCTTAGACTCTTAGCGCGATATCTATTGGTTCATCATAGGACAGTTACAGCGTATTGTACAGATACGTTCAATGGTTCATAAGTCGCAATAATATTATAATTACACTTTATTCTGTATTTCGGCCATCTTTGTACAGTAACATAATAGTGTTCCGGTATCAGCACTTCCAACTTGCTGTTAAAATAAGCAAATATATGGAAAATGGTATAAGCAGGAAGAGAAACTTTGAAAAGCGTGTGCACGATAATGCGCGTTCTTGACATGTACTTAGTTATTCGCAAAACATAGACTCGTGTGACCCAACTACGTTGCCGTTAACCGGATCGTTGATTTCCTCTCTAGAAGCATCCGTCCACGCAACGTCCAGTGCGGCAGCCTCCATCGCAGTTACAGCCAAAGATATTGCATTTTCCATGCGCACAGTGCGGTGTCCCGATCGTACAGTCGCCGCAGAGCTTGGTATGCAGTGTGGCCAAACTCCCGTCCGGTCGACACTGTGCCAGCGACTTTCCAGTGCAGCATTCTGCATGGCTGCCGCTAAACAGCGGTGCTGCCAACAAAAGATTACAACCGCCAGACACGAAAACATTGTAGTAGGACAACGGTAACGAAGAGTTTCTATTAAAATGGAGCAAAATATTAACCGTGAATGTATTATCAATCGTATCTGCGTTGAACTGCTGAAACCAATATCTGCTGGCGTTTTATATACTGTAGTTAATTTCCGCGGACAAGCCGCATGATATAGGAGTTTGTGTGGCATGATGAAACAGCAGTGGCTCAGCAACGCATGCCGTGGTGCAATGTCCAGGCAAGCCCTTAAATGACAAGTTGACAACACGTAGTTGTCATTTAAACATCCTGCTATCAGAGCGGCATCCGCTCTCTATAGGATCGTTCGACAGAATATTTCATTAAATTTGTATGCTTTGCCGATAGCCTAGTGGTGCCTCTCTCGGCTTTAGAGTATGGAGGTTGTGGGTTCGATTCCCTCAATCGGCAGATTTTTTGCGAGTGTCTGTGCGAGCCTAGCCCAGCCCTGACACTGCTTTTCGCAATTTTTCCCCACGACTTAACTAAGGTTCGTGGAATTCCTTCTAACATGCATCAGCCTGCTTTCCTGTTTTCCGACCTTTGGCATATGATGCTTACGAGCTGTATAAATTCTTATGCGCTCACGGCTCAACCTTTTACTGGAAAAACGTTTGACGTGCGACAATTCTTCAGGGGAAAGAACGAATTATTTAAATAAATGATTTTCTGCGTTTTTTTTACGTCGTCTGTCATGTGATTATTAATATACAATTAGTCAGCTAACAAAATTATAGACGTGTGGGTCGGCGTTTTTTCTGGAAGGTGCTTGGCACAGTCGAATTCTCCCAGTGGAATAAATTTTTATAGATTTTCTATGCATTCATGTAGCATGTTTTTGTGAATTCCTCGAAGCAGGATTCAAGTGGAAGATAACATCTATGATGAAATACAAGATGACAAACAAGTTGTTGTGGTCATTATGAGATCATCATCATGATTGTAATATCTAGCTGCATCATACTCCGACCCAGCTAATTCTCTTATAATAAGCTGCTTGAATATTGCTCAATTTTAGTGTTTGCCGATGATTCCAATATTCGCTTTTTAAAACCACCGTAAACAGCAACCATGCGCGCTTTCATTGCCCTTCACTTTATTCTGATACTGCTTAGCTTTTCCATTGGCTCCGTGCACAGCGTCTGCTGTGGAGAGCACCCGGTGAAAGAATTCCAACCGGACGGCACCGTCCTCTCCCTGTGGTACAGTCGCTGCGGTGACTGCAGCGCCGGTACACCGCATTGCGGTCATGGTAAATGCAATATCTTCGGGTGT
>NW_026570769.1:0-8174 GCF_019649055.1 Paramacrobiotus metropolitanus
CAACAACTACAGATACTGTACTCGACAGCAAGTGTGGCGTGAATTTGGCGTGGAAGTCGGCCAGGGCGACAAATGTATTTGTACAAATTTCGCGCAAACAAACGCTTCTTTGTTGGAACCCATTTACCGGTATCCGCATTGGAAGTCTTCTTCTTTCGCACAGATGACTTATTTCTTAAAATTTGGAACTGCAGATCGATTGTACAGTCTGATTACTGTACCTACATTTACAGGGATGTCTTTTTAGTTTGACCCTCTCGGCTGACTGGGAATGCCTGTGCATTCCTTGTTTGTGCTTGTGCAGATGCCTCATATTTTATCAATCAACTGGATTTTACAACTGACTGCAAAAGCAGTTTGTGCAGCAATGATCGCAGCAAGTCCTGCTACCGGAGTTCAGCAAATATTCCGGAAGTTGCGGCCAGTTGGACGCCGTAACGATAACGTTGCGGCGTCCAACTGATAGCGTTAGTGATAACGTTGCGATAACTGGCATCGCTTACGGACCGCCGGAAGCTTTTTCGAAAGGTTGTAGTCAATCTACTGTAATTTCGACCGAGGACTGAAGTGACCATTGGCTTGTCTGATTCATATTCCGCAGGCAAAATACAGTATCAGTACATTTTGATTAACTTAAGGCCCGGTACAGTTGCTCCACGGAGGTGCAGTTACGTGAACCACTTTATCTTCTCTCCGGAAGCACAGCAATAATTTCATTTTTGGAAGCAGGTTAAAGGATGATCCAAATATGCTGCTGTTCAAAATCAAGCGAATTTTTCCCCTCAGTGAAGAATGTTTTTAAGTTGAAAAACCGAATAACTGGATGCCGTACGGGGAGCACTGTATATGGAATGCAATTAAAAAGTGTAACTACTTACTTAATCAATTTGTATTGCCATGGTGAACAACTTTTTGCACTGTACCATGCGATATCACATCAGCCAAAATACCTACATCAATGTACATGACATATTAATTTTGTGTGTGACACATAAAACAGCTGAGTCGTAAATCTAGTCTCGACTAGATTTACGATAAGGCAAACAAGTGGGGCAAACGATAAGGCAAACGATTGTTAACGAGATTGGAAAGAGGGTTTTGTTACAAACCGGCGAGATTCGTAGTCTTGAGTATTTGAAACAGAATATTTCCTTAGCAATTCAACGTGGTAACGCTGCTTCTGTGATTGGCACTGTTGAGAATGTTATGTTGTGTAATCGTAACTAGACCTTGATATTGTTATCCAGCTATTGAAATAAAAGAAGTAACTTGACTTGCACTTGACAGAAACTCTGGCGCATGGTTGAACGCGTTGCCCGCTCCATGTCTGGGAACGTTCCTTAGAGACGACGAGGTCAGAATCGGTGTCGCGTTGCGGTTTGGATTGCCAGTTGTAGTGGCGCACAACTACATTGCGTGCGGCACGCAAGTAGAAACTAATGGCATCACGGGTTATCCTGCAATAAGTCAACCAAGGGACGATGGGCGCGGCATAAAGAAATGAACAGTACTGCTAAGAATTGTTGCGAAAGCGCCGGTTTTCCTTGTCAGCTAGAACCGACCGGCTTATCGAGTGTGAACGGAAAAAGGCCTGACGGCATGACGCTGATTCCTGTCCGCCAAGGGAAACCGCTGGTGTGGGATATAACCAGTTGGTGTACGGTCGCAGACTCGCATGTCACCGGCAGCTCGAAGAAAGCTGGATACGTGGCTCAGCTCGCAGAAAATGCTATGCGCCGGACACATTCGTTTGTGGAAAACGGAAGCTTTTTTTATCCTTTAGTGATTGAAACGTTGGGAGTATTTGGCCCCGTTTTCAGTGAACTGTTGCATTTCATGGGCCGTAAAATTCGAGACTTAACTGGAGAAGCGCGTTCTACTGCTTTCATTAAGCAGCGTTTTAGTCTCGCCGTTGTAAAAGGAAATGCTACGGCTGTTTTGAGCACGTTACCTTTTAACCCAAGAGAAGATAGAGATTGTGGTTGTTTTTTTAATGTTTAAATTTTAACTTTCACGTAGTGTACCGGCGCTTGCAATCATTGTTATCTTGGCGGCTATTGCCCAATAAAAGTCAAAGAAGTAACAATTGGGTATGTGTTAGAGACTTAGAGTCGCCCGGTTGATGCACTGTAAATCCGTTTTGGCTGGGTAACACGTTCGAGTTGGAATTGATTAATTTATCGGTGGAGATGCAGATCGCTCGCGTGGATTCGTAGACTTAGCTATGCGGCTATGCCGTATACTGAGATTATTAGCTTATACTCTGTCGTTGAGTCAGCTCGGTAGGGTAGAATGGTAGATTACTGTGGTACTGGTCACTTCTTCAGTCAGATAAAAACACCGAAGGCATAACGCAGCCGCAGCATTTCCCGTAACAACAGCCAAAGATCAATACGTAATTCTACATTCACTTCAAAACAAACAATTCCAAACACAGCGCGTGAGTGAGCGTCAACGTCTACGAGTCAGTTAGAACGAAGGTATCCGTTCCGCTTGACAAAATGCCGATGTTCAGCTGACCGGATGGAGGATGGCGCGCAGTACTACCGCCGTGACGGTGTTCAGTTGGCTCACATCCACTTCGCCGAGATCGGCCATCGTCCACTCCCGGTCGCGATACTGCGCGGCCTTGCGTGGATCCGCACGCTGGCTATAGTCGAGCGCCTAAACGCATTCACGAGCCGACTAATTTCACTGTCAATGTGAGGAGGAAAAACAAAACCAATTACCTCGATAATCCGCTGGTCCGAGTCCGCCGTTCGCTTGTGAGCAATGTAGTCGGCAAATGATTCGGACAGCGCCAGCCGCCTCCAGCGGTTCCTGCAAGACCAGATCGCGTTCGAACAGATCCCACATCTTCGTCTCCATCACCTCTCTATCCAGTTCACCAGGCGAGAAGTGTTCCGACACGACGGCCTGTACGAGGCGCCCATAGACGCGGCACTCCTTCCAGCGGATTCTCCCGTACACGGCAAACTCCATGACCATGTCCGTCATGCGCATGACGACCTTTTCCATGTAGTCACCATTACCCGCGATATCGCACTGGTGGATCACAAGCGTCGGCGTGCAGGAGGACTTCCCTGCATCATGAATGAGTGTCTGCAAGTCTCCCAGGAGGTGGTACCAACCCACATCCACTAGGATGATCATCTTGGTGGCGGGGCCGGGGAATTTCAGCAGGCACGCCAGCAACCAGTATATGTCGTCTGTGTGCTTCTCATAGCACTGCGCGGAAACATGGACATCGGGGAAGTAGGCTTCGGTGGTGAGGAGAGTGTTCCACAGTGAACAGACGCGCCGACAGCGGACGCGCCCGACGGAGTCCAGCGACTGGAAGATTTCCACCAGCAGCTCAACGGGCAATGGCAAAGGTAATCCTCCGTGAGCAGGACGCTTCCGCTTTTCCTCTCGGCATCCGCCGGGTACGACAGGTATTCGTTGTGCTGTCAGAGACACGTAACCACTCTCCATGTCCTTCCGCGCCCCGTCGTAGGCAGCTTTCTGCGGCAAGCTACACTTTATTTATGTTCCATAAAGTACGGTTAATTATCACCATTTCTACGGTAAAAATATTGATTTAAAATCAGGGTAATGGACCGAATTATTGATACACTAGTATTATACCATATCATAGTATAAATAAATACCATATGTTGGTAAAATACCATATTATCGAACTGATATAATATTCAGAAAAAAAATATTTAACACTTTCCGCATATTTAAACATAAATTATTTATTTTCAGTCATTTTTTAAAATTTATTTTTAGATGATTTTCTCCTTTCATTGTAAATCAATATTAAATCGTTTTCAATCAAATCTCAGCTAAGTCTTAAATAAAAAATTTACTTAATTTAAAATCTTAGTTAATTATTAAATATTAGCTTTAAATACAAAATCTTAATTGCATTAATTAGCTTTAAATTTCGCTTTCATTTCGTAGAAGATGCATCTACGAAATCGTTCATGAATTTAATCTGAACAAGAACAATATTATTTGATTTACCACTGGTTGAACTGTAAGGAAACGCGTTGCGACTCTGCAGATAGAGGAGCGCCTGGCTGAGCACCGATGTGCACCAGACATTACGTCGTTGGTTGAGTTCCTCCTGGAAGATCTGCCTGAGGACTCGCGACTCCTCTGCCCAGAAGGCGGCGGGAAGCGGACACGAACGGACGACGAAGTCCCCTTACGCCTACCAGATGCCTCTGCAACTCGGCGCCCGCGGATGGTGGACGCACCTGGACGCTGCGGACCAGCTCCTTGACGCTGCCGTGAGGCAGCTGCACCTGCACCCATTCCGCGTTCCCATAATGATGCACCGCCAGGGGCAGGATCCGACCGGGATACCAGATCCAGGCACCGTCGGGATGACGACGCAGTAGCACCAGGACGTGCACGTTCTCTCGCCAGGACAGCTCGTATACGGCGTGGCTGCGGTGGAAGATGCGGCCGTATGCGATGAAGTGCGAGCGCTGCGCGGGACACTGGAAATCGATCAGCAGGCCGCCCTCCACCACGTTGATGACGCGCCCGTGCTGCAGTTGGCCGCCGTCGACCAGGACGTCCACGCGGACGTGTCGTCTCCGTACAATAGCATGGTGCAGTTTGCAAGCGCGCTCCAAGATCTGCTGTGGGATCAAAACCGATTATGGTCGCTGTTTGCAGTTTGAAGTGTACTGTGCAACTGCTGCTTGTAGATCTGTATTCAATTCTTTTCAGAAAAAGTATTGCCCGCGCTGAATAATAAATTTAAAATAATTGACGTTGAATAATTTAAGCACGTTGAATTTTCAGTTGAAACTGCAAAATGCAAATATTACTACTGGCTACTGCTAAAGAGTGAATGCTAAAAGTCGATCCAACTTGCAACGTAACCGGCCCTCTGGGCGGGCGGACGGTTGTAATTTGGCTTGTTTTACGCGTCTTTTATTGGGCAAAGGCCATCAATGTAACAAAAAGGGCACTGGCGTAATACTACATAAAATGATAGAACGTTAAAAACGAGAACGATGATAGAACGTTAATGATAGAACGTTAATTTAAACGTTAAAAAAACAGCAATTAATATCGTTATCGCCGTCAAAACTCCTAGGACGCATATTCAAGGTGCCCAAAGCAGCAGCAGCATTTCCTTTCACTACAGCCAGACTAAAATCTCTGCTTCAAAAATGCAGTAGAACGAGATTCTCCTGTCACGTCGCGAATATTTCTGCCAGCGAAACGGATGAGCTCCATAAAATCCGAACCAAATGTGCCAAGGTTTCGACTGCCAGGGGGAAAAACAGGTAACCCATCCTTTCCACGTGGGCGTTATTTGCGGCGTTTACTGTCTTCGGCCAGGTGTGCAACGCTACCGGAAGCATTCGCACTTGCCCGGACATACGATGCGGCTACTGTGTCCCAGCATGTAGCGTCCCCGCCCATTACGCATTACGCATCACGTAATATGGTTTTGTTACTATCTTAGTTGGGCCGTTAGGAAGATTTCTTTTTGACTTTGAAATCCAAGCATTTTCCTGCTTTTTCCTCCAGCTATTCTATCGAATTATATCGCTAGCTTGAACATTTTTCCAAATTAGATAATTGACAAGGGAAAATCTCCTGTACGTTCAGTTTTTCGATATTGGAAAACGCCACGCCTTGCCGCAACGAAAAGTAGACTTTATGTAATTAGCCCACTCCGTTGTTTTTACTTTTTAGTGTCCTCTTTACGTGGGCCTGTTCGAGATTTTCCATAGGCTCTTGTTTTTCCGTAAGCTCCATAAGTGTTTTCCCTTGTGAACGTATCCGGCTTGTTGGGAACACAGAGGGCACAACATCTCCAACAGGGCGACTCCCAGCGAGTTCAGCAGCAGCTCCTTCTCTTCGGCTTCTGGTATCTGCTGCAACTTCACAAAATTGTAAAACCGGAAGCTCCACGATCTTCATGTCATCGTGTCCGGGTCAAATTGCAGCAGCATTGGCAGATTCTCTCTTCCGACAAGGCTAGACGTCGTCAACGGTGGCATCGTGGAAAGTCCAATGATGAGAAATATACTAACACCTCTTCCACTCCCTCTTCTCCACTGTTAATAGGGGCACTCGAAACGCACGATAAAGTGCTCTGTAAGTTAAAGTGCGATTTTGGTGTACAGAAACCAGCCATCAGATTCGAAGTTTAAAGTGTTCTGTAAGTTAAAGGAACCCTCTGGGTTCCTTTAAGATACAGAACATCCATACTTTAGAGCGCAGTCACCAAACACAAGCTAAACAAAAACGCTCTGTAAGTTACAGAACACTTTTACAGTGCGTGTCGAGCGCCCCTGATATTACTTATTAAAATTAAAATAGCACAAGACTCGAAACTCCCTTTACGCCAGTTTGTCGGGAACTGTGGCTCGCATATTTATTAACTGATTTTGTAATAATTAATTACAGATAGTACATGTAGAGAGCTGGTCAAGGTAATAAGTAGTAACACAAAGTCGTGCGTAACCACGACACCAGATACGGGCAACAGAGTATCTGCGCCAGAGGTTCAGGGTAATGGCCGCGAGTTAGCCCGGCTTTGTACAGGCTCTTAACAGCGATGCACGTGTTTTTACAGGAATGAATGTGACAGCTCTCCCGTATCTTATGAATAGTACAGTTTTAGGCACTTTTTACCTTGATTTGTAAGTACCGTTCGCGCTCGTACAGTACAGTAGAGTAGCTCGTGAAATGGTGCGTAATCTTTGGCGACCATCCATGTATACGCTTTTATCTTGCTGCATGTATCGCTGATCCAATCAGCTCCAAACTTCAGCATCATATTAATCGTTTAATTAGGAACTTCCAGACAGCGCAGTCCAAAGCCAACAATATCGTTAATTGTTTTTTAATTTATTCTTTAGAAATACCCATCATAATGAAAACCAAGAGAGAAAAGAATGGGACTTTTGAACATTTGTAAGACAAAACCGCAACACGCTGCCGTACCGGGCGGTTGTAATTGCGGCAAGCACCGCAAGTCCCGGATTTTCCTTCGTTTTATTTTATCAATTTGACGCCGCCTCACATCATGTTTTACGTAGGTATGCTATTCATGTAGGTGTAATAATGGGTTTTGGTAATAGAAGAGAAGACAGATAGACTGACCGTGCTGTGTCTTTATTGATGGTACATGATGACTGTACGCGGATGGTACAATGCTAGCATGCATACAGATGACTAGAGATCTCTATGTAGATGACATGGTACAGTGTGTCCAGATGGTACAACAGTGCAGAGCTTATACAGGTAGAGATAGATGGAAGTAGACGTGAACACCTAGCGGGTATTCCGGGTCACATAAGCGTCGGTCATAGACCTATATGCTAAGTCCGCTTAGATCGTGCAGCGTGTGATCACAAGATGATCACATCACGTTTTCCATATGACATAGGTAAAGAACACTTTAAGAATAAAGCAAATTTGCTTTACAGCTAGATACCTGTATTAACACATATTGCTCAACAGTTAACCTGAACTTTCTAAAGTTGTGTCTATCAGCACAGGCTTGTTTTTATGTCAATTTGCTATGGCCTGAATTATTAGGAACACAGTTAACTAAAAAATTCAACTAAGAATTCAACTAAAAAATCCATTGCGTGCTTTAGCTGCATAACTGTGCTACATGCATAACCGCGCATTTTTGTCTTTTTTCTAGGTGGGAAACATCTTTTGTATGCTTCGCGCCGAGCACCATGGTATGCCATACGCCGAATGCGAGTAAACTTTGCTTTCGCTGCAAAAGCGGACACACAAATGCCAAACCATCATTTTCCGCACATTCTCTAGGCAAACGACCTTTAGCAAACTAAGCAGAGCGGGGCGATTTATCGCATTTCATCGAAGCGTGACTATAGGCGCAACACGTGGCACACTGCGGGACGTCAATATACTTCCTTACATGATCATGAAGCATGCGGTGAAGATGGCCGATGACCAAACCGTGGTACTTCGATTTTCCCTTAGGTCTCATAAAGGTCAACCTGTTTGGTATTAAAAATCTTGTCGTTTTTTTTATCGTTGAGATATCGGGGGTTGGTTTCTGTTCCGCAATGTTCTCGGCGCAAGTGTTTTAAATTCCGCATGAGTCTGCGTACAATTGCGTGTTTCTTGTTTATTGTTCATTTCGTCTGGGCCGTTGTCGGTCATAATTGTGA
>NW_026570770.1:0-7928 GCF_019649055.1 Paramacrobiotus metropolitanus
CGAATTCAAAAGAAGGAAACAACTGCCGCAGTTTGTCAACAAGCGTTTGCGCAGTTCAAGCAAATCCTTGTTTGTTGCGATAGGCTGTATTTAGACTCAGTTATTATAACCACGGATGAAATTTATCATATTTTTGATGAACTGTATAGTTTAGTGAGCCAAGAATGCGCGCTTGGTGTGAGCAAGCACATATAAACTGCTCAGGAAGGATGAAAATTTGGGCCGCGACTTCTATAGGAAGAGAATCATGAACGCCATACTCCTATTACGAGAACTGAAGGCGTGGGTCTAACAGGTACGGCTTAGAAGAAACTGGTGGTATGCTGTGCTCATGCCGGTCTGAAAACCGTCTTTCCGCGGTTGGTCTACCAGGACGCACGGGTGGGTGGGTAGTTGGTATTTACATCACATTGGTGGGTTTCCTGAGCAGCAAAATACCATACAAGGAATTTGGAGTGCGCTTTTGTGGGAGTTTCGGGGTTATTACGGTAGAGGAAACTGTCGATTTGTGTTCTCAAACAAAATCAGCTAAATGTAAGAATGCGGGGTTTCAAGAGGGTCTGTAGAAACCAAATGGTTGCGATAATTTGCATCGCAGACACATTCAGTCAGCCACTGAACCGTCAAAGACAAACATTTAATATGTGGCCGAAAGGTCAGCGAATAACGTGTGCTGCTTTAAAAATCTAAAAAATGTTAGATCCAAATGATTGTGTCTTACTGGTAGGAGAACGTCAAAATAAACGTGAAAACTTCCTCCACCCCTGCTGTCGTTTAACGCTTTGTTCAAGAAGAACTTTAAGCATTTTGCAACAACGAACACTGGTATTATGCAGACCATACATCGATCATAACAGATGCTTCTACTACTAACACCAAAGCAAAAACAAGAGTTAGTTATTCCGCTTACGCATACAAAGCATTAAGAAGCATCTCTTTTCGGTCAAGCTGTCTTTAGCACTAAGGTTAGCATGTGATTGCTTTTTAGCCAGCATATATTCCACATCGTAGTGTTTGGGATCCACGAAAAACGCTATAATGGACTGCTGAAAACTAGGCGGCGGTTTGGTGGTAGCAGCAAAGCGTTGATTATAGTCAATCAATGAAATCTGGAGGGTACCTACCGGCTTTAAATTCGACTAGGACTGACCGCGACCTCTTTTATTCGGAGCCCTAGTAGAACCTCTTCTATTTAGAACTGACAAATCTTTTTCAAGAAACAGCAGACCAGTGAACAGATATACGGCGCCGGCTCTCTTCTTCCCGTTAGCGACTCTACGAATCCTAGGTATACAAAGACTGTTTAGACAATACGTGCTTTTATCGCACATACCGAAGGGTAGTGTTCAAGGACAGAGCGATGATTTTTTGGCTGCGACGTACTGGGTGATGAAAAGCTTCACTCTATTCACCGGCACCTGGGATTTAGTTCACCACCACCGTCTGCGACTGCCACTGTCTGAACCTCACCAACAGGGAAAAGGCAGTCCTTTTTGTAGAATAGACGATCATATTAATCACGTTCATCCGCGTCACTGGAAACGCTTGCCACGTCTGACATGAGGCCTTCATTGATGATTGCGGTAGTTATTGAGTGGTGGTGACATGAAACACTTAAAATACTGCACCCGAGATGCGCTCCATCTTTGCACGTTTGAGCTTTGAGCAACGCTATGATGCAGTATTACTATTTACGTTCTCGTCGGTGATTGTTTCGGAATATTCCGGGTTACCGGTCTGGTCGGTCTTAGCGCAGAGAGTACGACTTTAGCGTTTCGATGTAAAAACGCAGTTCAAGGAATTCAGGTCTTGAACTGAGTATTTAACCAGGCTCTACCAAGCTGGCAATATCAAAAAAAGCCTCTCGTAATCGGCATTCCCATGGCATTGTGTTATCGGTATGGATTGAAATTGTTGCGTTACGCAGGATCCCAGTGCGCCGGTAAGCAATTTTGCTTACCGATGCGTAGAATTCATTATATCGTTGCGCTGTATTTGACGTTGCGCTGTTGCCACCGAAGCTGCCGACAACCAGCCCCCGGACGAAGCTCCAGTGTCACCGGAGCCGATCGCAGACTCCCCTCCGGTCGGGCCTGCGTCGCCGATGGAACCTGTACCGATACCTGCGGCGTCTAGCAATAACGGCGGTGATCAGTCGTGCCACGGTCTTGATGTGGAGAATGAGGTCACGGTTGAAGATGTTGCTGATCATGACCGCAACGTAAGCCAAATCCAAACTACACCGCACTCTCCCACCATCGGCTCACGCACTAGCGGCAGGAACGACGACGACGACGAGGACGACAACGGAATCAAACACGCTGTTGGTCAGGAAGAGATGGATATCGATGGAGATTTACGACGTCGAACCCCTTGATTCTATTTACGCGCTTCGGCATTCTTATCATGTCGGCACTGCTTAAAAACTCTCCTGTTCAACAGTGTTTTTGTAAACAGGTCCGAATCAACAAAATCGACTGGTAAAGAGATATTGGCGCCTAGCTAACCTCTCATATGCGGCGTAGCCGGAGACAGTACCATAGTCTGCCCTGCGCCTTGCATCGCGCAGTATAGGTTAACGCTCAGCTTGATCAGCTCCTTAATAACTTAAGGAACGGCTTGCTTATGAAAACTGCCAGTTGCGTAAAAACCACTTTTGCATTTTAATTTTCCCTCTTTTAGAAATTCGCGACGACTTCCTGCAACACAGGCGCATTCCTGGCGCCAGCACTAATCAACGTACTCCGGAAGGCTGATTTTTTCAGCGCGGAGAGACAATCAGCAACGGAAAACTAACGCCAAACAGATAAAGGAAATGACGTACATTAGTAAAAGTTAATTTTCAGTCACAGTGAAACACTTCTCGTGAAAGGCGCTTCTACTCAGTATACGGCGATGACCATTCAACGTTTAAAAGTACACTGTTTTGTGTAATTTTTTCAGCGGCAAAGTTTTATGAATTGGCAACAAATTTTGCTAGATAGGATTGAATGTTCGAACATACTGCACTGTCAACTTGGTTTCGATCTTGCTTCTACAACTTGTCGTCCCCGCATTAGCAAAGACGAAGGACAGCCATCAATGGAAACCATCGACATAGACTGTTCAAGTCCGCATCGACCACATGACGTAACAGCGCACCAAACCACATTAATTTGTATTCAAGATCTTTATCCTGCTTGAAACGCGCAAGTCCGCTTTTTCAAGCGGCCCCTGCCAAAATCCGTTTTGAAGGTCAGTTGTCGTCGGATGTGGCTTGTTTATGAGCTCTGTTTGATTCAAAAACCAAACCATTGTGAGCGATGGCTTCACTGGCGTTCACCTTCACGACCATGGCGCTACGCTTCATGACGTGTCTGTGTTGTGTCTCTTCTGATTGGCTGACGGCTAAAGCCGTTCTTTGTTTGCACCACGTGCGTGGGTGGCGCCTAATGCGGATGCGTGCACACTGTGTGTGGCTCTCCGATTAGTGCAGCCTCATTCAGTGCTCAGTCAGTAAAGTGTTCTCATGCTAGCTGGATGTCGTGCGTTGTGCATTTATCCCATAGCCTATGGCATAGTACGCTACGCAGGATCCTGTCAGTTTGGATCACTGTCCTGGATTCATTCTGAGTCCACGGTAATACCGTACTCACTGAGGTTTGCGTAGTTTTAGTACCGTATCCTAACGCTGCACTTGACGGAAATTTGTGCAGTGCAGCCACGTGCGCTTGTACGAGCGCATTCACCATTCACATACGTGGCTTGCAGCTAGTGCAGAAAAACGTGAATCCGCTGAATGTTTATCCGGCTATACAGCACCGTATCGCTCACAGCGTACAAATTTCCGTCAAGTGCAGGGTTAGAGTACAGTAATGTAATTCATCATTCTATATTCGAGACTGACATATTTTGGATATCATCCAGTACTTGAATAGATTAGCTTTGATTCCCGTTATTTGCTTAGAATAAACATAATCACATTCAGGATTCCTTGTGAATGATATGTAACATACATTCAGTTTGACCAGGCACCAACATACCACGATGTGAACGAGTTGCCACATTGGTGGGTTTGGTTTAACTTAGACCTGGAGTATCACAGTTTATGTGACACTTCTGACCCATAAGCCCAACTGGGCCTCACACACAGGATCAATTTCTGAAGGTTTTATATATGAGGGTGGCAAGGTATGAATTTCAACTTTATGAATACAAAAAAAGCGGAAAACCTACTTGAAAACTGATACTGGCTAGGCATAAAATTTAAATGACCGCTCACACATGATTAAGGTAAACATTGTGAACGGCAGGCTTCACAGGCACATTGTATCATAGTCGTTCGCGGCTGTTTGAATTATCGCTCTTTAAACAGTACACCTCTGGTGTAGGCGATTTTGAAGAACAGGAGGGCAGTAAAGCAACGGCAAATTTCCTCGAATTCACACAGTGAAATATCAAGTGTGTCCACTTTTAATTGCGCTGGCGAAAAATACTATCAACACCCTGGGCTCTGGCGCCTTTAGGCCGAACACAGTAGTCCAAAACTGACAGGCAGGAGATGTTTATTTTACTCCTTCAAGTTCGGACTTTGCAGAGACTGGCGGTTGAACGCTTCAACTAATTGGAAACAAATAATTTTAAACCGCAGTGAACGCTTCGAAGTGAAGACACTATTACAAAATATTAATGCCAGTTTGAAGTAAGGAATTGCGCGTCCGCATGGATCCATTGCGGCGCGGTGTTATCCCGTTTATTTATCATCATGACTACAAGAGGGCACGAAAAAAGCGAATCCAGTGTTATTTTGACAACTGTGGTGTTCGAAATATGAACCGCTTTGTCCCGACACCCAAGTCCAGTTCATGCAAATCACGTATCTAGGTGGATGCCAGCGCAATCCCTTCGCAGATATCAACAGGATACACCCCTTGGCAAGGAGGAATGAAGTGGTGCTTTGAAAATGCCCATTCGGGCGAACATTGTTCAAAGCAGTTTTTTTGTTACGATTGTTACTCACATGAGGACATTAAATTAAGGCTGTGCAAATATCACTGCATAAAGAAATTAATGAAAGAAGTCGTCAAAGTTTTAAACTTCAATCAACATTTTATACTTGACGAATCGTTTGAACTTTGGGTGCAACACTCAAATTTGCCAGCTGGTAAGTGTCGCTACAATGTTCCGTTACTGCTGCGCTGTTTATGAGAGCCCTTGTCATTTAGTGGGCTATGTACACTCCCACTGGTCTGTATTTGTTATTGTGTTAGGTACGTATGTATGTTGGAAATGAATAAAAAATAAAAAATTTTTCAGTTGCTGCTGGCTTTTTTTAACAGATCCAGTGACAACGGCTGCTTTGTAAGAGTTGCTATTAGGTCCCACGGTTTGCATGATGAAGTTCATCGGTTTTTCAGAAAATTGAAAGATAAAATCTTTGTAATGAGAAGGGAGAAATAACTGATCTGTTGTCGAGAAATTAGCAATTTGCCCGGGGATCCGCTAGGCGACGCTGTGTGACGGCAACAGTAAATGTAGGTACCGAGGGAAGGAGGACGTCCGTGAAATGGTGTGAATATCGCTGAATAAACGCTGGTGCCGTGAGCAGGACAGCAATGCGTAAATATGGACAATATGTTGTGGAAAAAAATTAAAGGTCACACAGAACACGAACTGCTACCACTTTGCCGTCTGGCGGCAATCTATATTATATGCCATTATAAGACCTCAGGTACCTTACCAGGGTCTGAGACACACTGCTCATCTTTATTCACATTTCTTTACATTTATATAGTGCATTATAGTATCCCCCGATTTCGTAAAGGAGAAAAAGACGTGAAAATCAATAATCACTCTGTGTCCATGCGTACACAAGCAATAAATATTGTCGTTCGTGACATTTCAATGCTCAAATTTATGCCGGCTGTTCAAAGAATACAGACCGAATGAGTCGTTCGGTCTTAATAGTGTAAAAGTCTGGTGACAGGCGCCTGCGAATTCTGACCTTGAAAGATTTAAGATTGTCTCGGAAGGATACACATTCACTTGATTAAGTTTGCCAAAAGACACTGCAGAGGATGATAACTGAACTGGTTTGTCCTAAGATACGGGACTGGTTGAGAGTGGAATACGGGGACGGCGTTTCGGTAAACGGCTCGCTGATTCTGTAGGATATATCGTCTGCGTATTGTCTCCATCGATTGTAAGCCTTAGCACCGACCCCTCTCAAGTTAGCGCGGAACTAGCGTATCTTTGTAATATTCTCGCAGGACGAGCTGCGACGCCCGAAACCGAGCAAAACGAACCAACAAAAGAACAACCGTGTGAGTTTTTTGTTGGGCAAAGGCAAAAACCAAGAACAGAACCAAACCGACCGCAAACACACACGCTGTGATATATCAGAGCTACCGCACCGATATATAAATGAACGAACAAATGCCCGGAAGGGCAGAAAACAAACGAAAGCACGGGAAAACATGGCAAACCACATCAGGCACAAGGTGTACTCGTGACTATTTTCGAGCTCAGTGGACGCACAGATGCATTGTTAAGCATTGGAGAAGGCGAAGGCACCGCCGGCACGTGTAATTATTTTTTAAAATTGGTCTGACATCGATCTAATCGCCGCAGGGCAGTTGTAGGCTTTGCAGCGGAAAAGGAGAATCATTTGTTGTGTTAGAGTCAAGAACATTTTCGCAAGCCCTCCGTGCAGTTAACTAATTTCTTCAAAAAGCATAGCAGAATGGTTTTAACAGATTTTTCGTTGTTTGGACATTCCTGATACTTGAAATTGTGCTCAGTGCACCCAGGATAGTTTCGCTTGAGAGTGGAGCGGACATGACAAGATTCACAGTTGAAAATAACTCAATAACGGATACAAATCTACAATAAGATTTGGAATTATTGCTTGGCAGGAAGTCAAGAATCACGTTCTCTGACACAATTTAGGTCAGCGGGCAACCAGCGCATCTACATATTTGTAATTAATTTGCTCTGCTTCTTTTTTAATAATATACTGTGCACCGCGTTGAGAACATAATGAAAACGGAAGTTTTTACAGTACAAGCCTTTTGTATAATCTCGGTCAGCTCGCAAAATTCGCACAGAACATTTTTGGTCTGATGGTTGGATCATGGAGGTTGCAAATGCAAGCAGAAAATTAACAATACAAGAGACTAGCAGGTTGGCAACAGGAAGGGAGAAGTTGGCTGCCATGTTAAAGGAGGAACTTTTGCAATATACTTACACCACCCGAGACCTTGAATCAGCAGGAGGGTTTCAATCTCAACAGACAAATTCACACACAAAACATTACTCCCTCCAAAATCCTTCGTAGATTGTCTCGCGAAAAGAAACCTGCAATATTTACCGGCTAGTTATTATCATTGTTTTTTTGCTGATACATCAAAGAATGCGCCAGTTTGTATCTTGACAAAATTTGAATCTTGTAAAAGTGGTCTGTCTCCAAATTGATATGAGTATAAAACATATTGCTCTGGTTAATACACTGAGATTTTGGACTGAGGTCAACTCACACTCCGATGTGGAAATCAAATTGTATGTTAAGATAACCTACCGGCATCGGTGCACACAAGTGGACCGACCTGTCGATTGATGGCCAAGCGAACCGCCAAATGCTGTGAAAGCATTTTCGTGGGATCTTGCACATGTAGGATCTCGCACAGTAGTGTTTATGTGGGCGGTCCAGCATGCTACCATCGCAAGGCATCTTCTGCTTCACCACCTCCTTTCATCACAATCAGATATTCCTCTAAAGTCTGAGCTGGTTTGCGCACAAAAACTGGCTTATCATCATTGTGAGCTGATTCACATTCGGCTTCCTTCGGACATGGTCCTCGACGCGTAGCCGGAACTCCATGCATGTGTGTACGGATGTTATCTTTTCTGTCAGGTTTTACTCCATAATTGTAGAAACACTTGAAGCTGAG
>NW_026570771.1:0-7842 GCF_019649055.1 Paramacrobiotus metropolitanus
TTTATACATCTACCTACGGGGAGTAAAATCTTGAAATGTTCAGAAAAGTTTGAAGATATTTCTGGAATGCACAAAAATGTAATTAATAATCGTTTTCTGTTTTTAAAATGGTTTCAAAGAAAATCGTCTGGTGATCACGCAAGCGACCATTTTAGTTTTAGCGCAACAAATCAGTACTATGTACAAATCGCATCATGCCTCGCTCCGTGTCCGATTACTTCGGCCGCGTTACATTTCGGCCGCACAGGTTCACTTCGGCCAACGTCCATTTCGGCCGTGGCTTATTTCGGCCACCACTCAATTCGGCCAACGCTCATTTCGGCCAATGGATGTTTCGGCCATCATAGCTTTTCTTACCATAGCTTTTCTTGGGTGTCCTACGTTTTCTAGGTTTCTCCTAAATTTCCTTGTTCTCTTATGGGTTTTTTCGCGTCCGATCACTTCGGCCGCGTTACATTTCGGCCGCACAGGTTCATTTCGGCCAACGTTCATTTCGGCCGTGGCTCACTTCGGCCAACACTCATTTCGGCAAACGCTCATTTCAACTGGATGTTTCGGCCATCTTAGACTCTCTTAGGTTTTCCTAGTTCTCCTTCTGTTTTCTTAGGTGTTTTTATGTTTTCTTAGGGTTCTTAGGTTTGGTATGGTTTCTTTGGTTTTCTTAGGTTTTGTTATGGCTTCTTGGGTTTCTTAGGTTTTTAGGTTTTCTTATGTTTCTTAGGTTTGTTATGGTTTCTTAGGTTTTCTTAGGTTTATTATGGTTTCTTCGGTTTTCTTAGGTTTATTATCGTTTCTTAGGTTAATTAGGTTTGCTGATGTTTTTAGGTTCTTAGTTTTTTTTAGGGTTATTATGGTTTCTTGGGTTTCTAATGTTTCTTAGGTTTCTTAGGTTTTTTTATGTTTTTTAGGTTATGAACTTATGTTTTTTTTTGCTTTTCTTAGGTTTGCGTATTCATTCTTAGGTTAATCTCAGGTGATCTAAAATTTGAGGATTTCTTTTCTTTTTTTAAGTTTTTCTAGGTATCGTGCGGTTACCTCACCCGGGACTGTAGACTTCGTGTGATCGATCTTATGACGGTCGACGAAGTGTTAACTAGAACACTTGGAGAAGAGAGACATGATGGTGCATTGGTGACAACAGCTCTTTCAAAATTGTTTGGAAAGCAGTGCGTGCAAAATGTAGAAGAAACAGAAAAAAAGTTCGTGCTAACGATAATTATTCCGTTACTTTTACGCTGCAGAAAGTTTTGGCAAGGCCTATTTCCGCCGAAATGTACTTTGGCCGAAGTGAATTGCGGCCGAAATGAATGACCACCGAAATGAATGGCGGCCGAAGTGAATGGCGGCCGAAAAACTTTGGCCGAAATGAGCGCGGCCGAAATGAAAACGGCCGAAGTGATCGGTAGCCGGGTTTTTTTGGTTTCTTAGGTTTCTTAGGTTTCTTAGGTTTCTTAGGTTTCTTAGGTTTCTTAGGTTTCTTAGGTTTCTTAGGTTTCTTAGGTTTCTTAGGTTTCTTAGGTTTTCTTAGGTTTTCTTAGGTTCCTTAGGTTTCTTTAGTTTTTTTAGGTTTCTTGTGTTTCTCAGGTTTTCTTAGGTTTCTTAGGTTTCTTTGGCCTTCTTAGGTCATCTTGGATTTGTTCTGATTTCTTCGGTATTCTTTGGTTTTAGTATGTTTTCATATGTATTTTTAGGTTATCCTTAGGTTATTTAGGATGTAAAGATTTCTTCTCGTTTTGTATTTTTTCCAAGGTGTGGTACGGTTAGGTTTGCAGTACTCTCCCGTAACGGTAGACGTCGTGACTTCGCATCATCGGCTTTATGATGGTCTACCAGGTGTTAATCAGAACAACCGGGCAAGGGAGACGTGGTCGTGAGATTCGTGACAGTAACACTACAAAAACTGTTCAAACAAATTGTTCGTGCAAAATAAAATTGAAACAGAACAAAATGCTGCGTATAACGATAAGTTGGCTAGTTACATGGTGCTGATTAAAAGTTTTGGTAAACCCTATGTCCGTCGAAATGTACTATGGCCAGGGGCTATTCGAGACCCCCTCGACCATGTACTATTTTTTTAAGCCAAATCTGACCACGTATTAATGATCAGCGAATTTTTCTGATCTAGAAAGTATTTTTTAAAATTTTTCCGGAACAAAAAAATTCTGACTGCCAGCCCCCTTGTCCCCCCACAGTATCATGGGCGGTAGCAATGGGATCAGGGACGAAGATTTTATTTTCGTCTCTTCTCCACTGTTTTTAGGTAAATCAATAACGCTGGATTCGAATTTGATGATAAAAAATTGATATGAGCAGTATGGAAGACCTTTTTGTTGAGAATGATGTCGATAATCGATGTTACATCAATTGTGTGAATCCTTGTTTGTTTTACGTAAACCTTTTTAGCCTTAGCTCATGTTATATTTTAATTATCAAATTCGAACTCAGCGTTATTGATTTACCTAGAAACAGTGGAAAGGAGACGAAAATAAAATTTTCGTCCCTGATCCCTTTGCTACCGCCCGTGATACTGTGGGGGGCAAGGGGGCTGGCAGCCAGAATTTTTTTGTTCCGGAAAAAATTTTAAAAAATACTTTCTAGATCAGAAAAATTCGCTGATCATTAATACGTGGTCAGATTTGGCTTAAAAAAATAGTACATGGTCGAGGGGGTCTCGAATAGCCCCTGACTATGGCCGATGTGAATTGCGGTCGAAATGAACGACGGCCGAAGTGAATGGCGGCCGAAGTGAGTGGCGGCCGAAAAACTTTGGCCGAAATGAAAACGGCCGAAGTGATCGGTAGCCACTGATTTTAGGTTTGTAACAAAAACAAATCCAAGACAACCTTTCGCTTTGTCTTGGTGCCCCGTTACCAGCTTTCGGTCGCAACATACTGAAATTTTCGGACAGCAGGCTTGGGAACTAACACGGTCTTCATAATCTCTCGTTTCGTATAGATTTATCTGGCGCAAATAAAAAATTAATGAAAAAATTTCCTTCTGAAATATTCCGCATCGTTCTACTTGACATCCCAGCTGATGTTTCTGCTTTCAATTTACTTTTAAATAAAAATCCTTCTATCGCATACCGGGAAAGACCGACCTTTATGCTAACTCTTTGGTCATTATTGCGACAGTAAGGTAAATTCAAAGGGCTTTTGTGCTCAAAGACTTTGCCAAACCCAGCTTTTGGGCAGCTTTGACGTACTGCACTTTGTAGACAGAAGGTTTTGCATGACTGTAAATTTTGGGGAAAGCGGTTTTTCCCGAATGTGAATTACAGGGGCGGACGGTTTTGCTGGAGAGCGTGTACTGGAGAGGGGGATACTTATGTATTTATATGTTCACCCATTTGTCTAACATCGACCCATTTGTCCCATTTAGAAATTAGACCCATTATTAGCTACATAACTTGCAGTGAAAACGGTGTCGGACAAAAAGTTACTGATTTCAAATCGTTCAGCTGATAAAATGGTAGCATCGCGAATGCTGAAGAAACAAGATTGTTCGCTTACCCCAGTAATCTTTTGTACCAAACACAGCGCGAAAAATTTTTGAAAAAAATAAACATACCACGCGGGCAAATAAACACAGATATAAGGGCGCGCAAGATTCAAGAATAAATCGCAACAGAAGTTAAAGGCTGAGCATTTGCATGCGCTCTACTCTTGTCGCGGCTTGTCTGCGGTTAATAGATACAGAACAAGATCTGCGAATTTTAACCATTAATAAAGAAATTACTGCAAGTAGGAAAATTGTCCCAATAACGACAAAATAAATGGGTTCCACGGATTCTTTGTCGCCTTTTAGAAATGAAGTGGCTGGCTCGTTTTCTGGTGCTATCTCATAGGAGCTGTTCAGATCGTTGAGACCTACGGTATCCCGTACCCAGTTATTAATGGCGGCCAGCTGGTTATCCACATATTCTGCCGGATAATCTTCAACCATGCACAAGCTGGAAAAATTATTGAAAAGTCAATTCGTAATAGCTATTTTGCATTGCATTGTAGCATATATACTTTTTTGAAAATGTAGCGAATGCATAGAAGCGATCATCCTCCGCCTTGCAGATCAAAGGGGCTCCACTGTCTCCAGAATATGGTCCTGCATCCTTTTTTATTGCACACGCTTGGCCTTGACGCAGTCCACGGCTTTCACAGTACGTAGAGTTTTTCTTTTCTACTCCGCCTAAGTAGTGGAGTTTTGCGGTAGGGGTTCTGATCAACCACCAATAAGCTTCGTCAGATGAATTTGGAGGTAGAGGATCACTGAATTCGTTTTCAGGAATGTTTTCGTCAGATACTACCCCGTAGCAAACTGTCACGCCCCATCCCATTACCAAGCATTTTTTTGGGTATTTGATTCCTAAGCCTTGCCTTGGAAACCGCATTGGAGCCACATCCTCGTTAAATTTGATTTCCTGCATCAACAAAGCATGGATTACCTTCATGCAGCAATTAACACTTGCATTTACATTCTGCGAATTGCTGACTAAAGATTTCAATAGTGTACGATACAAGCCTGTCGACAAATTGAGCATGTAAATTTACAGGTAGAGCGATATTAGCGCGAAGTTGGCGCTAGAATGTTGGCCACTACAATACGTTTACAGCAACGCCTAAATCCGCTCCGCCGATAGATTGTCCCATATAGTGAACCGACCGTGTTCTAGCCACCTTCCGCTAGCGCCGGCTAGGCAATTACTCTAGCCGCTAGATGAAGTCGCTCCACACAGTATAAGAGTTCAACTATGGCGACTTATCGAACGTTAACCGTACGATACGGCAACAACCCATGAGCAATCACGAATGATAGAAAAAAAAATCCAATAACGCGATAACGAAGCAACCGTTGCAGCTGCGATATTTGAGCGCCCCAACTTACGGTAAATTATACGTATCATACGGTATGGGGAGCACTGTATAAGGAACGCGAAACGAAAATTAGAAAATTTTTCTACAGTACTTATTTGATCTGTATGGCAGGTGAACAACGTTTTGCACTTTACTATGCGATATCACAGTAGCCAAAATATCCACATGACATATTCATGCAAATTAGCGCTGAAATTAACCAATTTGTCTAATTGGATTGATTCAGACTTAATTGTTGCCCAAATAAAGAAGTCGCTCTGCTGGTGAATTAATTAATGAAGATTCATAATAATGGCAGAGGTTGTTTTTAATAATAATTCAGATATTCCATAGATGAAACTGTGTACGCGACCTAAAACAGCTGCAGACTGCATGGACAAGTCAACGATGCCGAATCGTAAATCTAGTCGAGACTAGGTTTACGATACGGCAGACTTATGCAACGTTGCCTTAAAGTGGGCACGTGTTGACGGTTCCGTGCACCCAATCCATGAGCGCAGCCTTATCTCGCAATGACACATGCAGATAACTCACACATGTCGAACCGTTCGACATGACGATGAATTTGTGTTTTGAATTCTTATAGTTGGTTTACGAGAAATTAGCTTGCAAAAGCGTATATTGCGTGTGCATTTGTGAATACGAGCAGAAGACACATTTGCAGGTGCTACTTTCCCGTACACCAATTCTGTGGAGTTACTACTGTACATCTGGCGGCTACAGTATAATTAAACTCATTAACATATCTGGTGTGCGCCAAGCCACCAGCCAGCCAAGTGCATGCATGTTACATTAAACTGTGTGGCGCGCTGCAATAAATGCATTTATGTGTAACCCGTAAATTTCTAAGGTTCGCTGTATTTACGAATGCTCAGTTTGTCGACAGGATGGTATGCACAACGGTAATGCTAAGTAATGAAATTAAATTTGCTGTTGTCGATAGTAGTAGTGGTAGTGGAAACGCTGCTAGGGGGCATATGTAAGATTTATCGGATCATCAGTATCCTAACCACTCCCACTAGTACCAGTAACATTTCCCTATGTGCAATAATAAAAACGATGACGATCCATAAACGATGACGAAAATTTTGCGTGGTAGTGTGGTACCCGTTTCGTAATCTGTGGTCAGTAATGTTGAAACCATCTGATGTTTCTGCTTACTTACTTTTCTCGTCTTCAGCAGGCAGATGTCGTACACTCTATTAGGTTTTATGGTGACAGGGTCTTTGTAAAGTGGATGCTGCAGCACATTTTCCAGTTTCATTATGTGTGCTCTTGGGTAGCTGTTTCTTTTCAGATTCCAGGCACCCACTAAAATGCTGCACCAGGACATGCCATGTTCGGGTGGCAAACATTTGGTACAGCAGTGGGCGGCAGTGACTATCCACCAGGGAGTAATCTACAAATAACAAATTTTCCGGTAGGGAAAGGTAGTGTTTTTTCGCTAAAGACAGGCTTGGCCGCACCATCCATCACGTTTCGTTGACCAGAAATCTCGAATTACATCTCAGATACAGTACATAAATATTATTGCTCACGATGTATCCAGCGCACGCGTAATTCTTCCAACCAGTGACATTGCTGTACAATACAGCTGCCATATAGGGATTTTGGTGGATTTCTGCTTCCGTTCCATTGTATATCGAAAAGGCACTTGGGAAAAACGCAAAATAAAAAACAATTAGGAAGCAATTTTGCAGCTTGGTCATAATGCGGAGGTGCAAACGTTTCAGCAAAGGACAATATACCGTTCCCACTTTCGAACCTTTTAACTGTAATCAACCGTTGCAGCAACAGAATTCAGAGGCAAATATATTGCATGGAGCGAGAACAGAAACTCCCCATTATACGTGTTGGCACTGTTTATCGCTGCTGCGAACAATGAACCCAAATGAAAGCACTTGTAAAATGTATTTATCGGTCTGGTCTCGAGCTGTAAAATAAACGTGTGAAGTACTAACTGTACGTGTTTTCAAATTTTAGCGATTGAGAAGAAATCGTAAATAATAAAAGCGAGCAAAAGCCCATATATCGGCAGGTGATCTCCCAATTTATACTTGTAGTTGTTGGCGCTGTTTATCGCTTCTGCGAACAATGAACCCAGACGAAATCGCTTGTAATATTTATCGGTCTGGCTTTGAGCTGTAAAATGGGCGTATAAAGTAACTGTACGCCTGTACGTGTTTTCAAACTTTAGCGATCGAGAATAAATCATAAATAATAAAGGCCTGCAAAAGACTATACACAGTAAACAAGGCAGGTGATCATAAATTATAATGTTTAAACTTTGACCGTCTGATGTAAATGTCATTTGCATGCAACTTATTGTTACCTTCTGCAATTATTCATTAATCAATACCTTATTTCATTTCCGGCGGGTTGAAAACCGATCATGTGATGTCACACGTTCGAGCCGATTGTCGAACCTGATACCCGTTAAGCCCGTTAAGGACAAACGCTGGGCCAATGGTTAACAATTTAGTCGTCGAAAGCACAAAAGCTTCGTCCGTATTGATTAGAAACGCTTTTGTGCACTAGATTTGGCATTTTTAGTACATATCTGTCACGAGTACGACTGACAGAAGTGCATTTTGTATGGACAGTCATACCGTGATGTTGTGTGCAATGGCCAGAAAGTATCATTTAATTAGTAATGTGTTAAATGTACTTTGATCTCTCATAAAACGATCAATAAAATGTTGACCGACAGTTTGTCTGTGAGTGCTTTTGAGTTAAAGGCGTGTTCCTTCATCGTTCATATTTTTGCAACAAATCACTGTTGAGTGCCTGAAAGGGAAGAACACCTTGTAAATGAATTAATTAGTATCATCTTGCATGGCTAGCAGCCCTGGAATATCTTGTCTGGAAAGTGTTCTCTAGAAAATCTTCTTAGCTGGACATGGGTGCCCTAAGTTAGCTTGAACGAGTTTACATAAAGATCAACATAGCAGAACGATTGGGTTAGCGTCGT
>NW_026570772.1:0-7776 GCF_019649055.1 Paramacrobiotus metropolitanus
AGCAGCAATACGGACTGAGGCCCATAGACTCGTATGTTAAAATTTCCCGTAGACTTTGTATAGGACTGTTTGCCATAGACTGTATGTTATAACGATCCCGTAGACTTTGTGTAGGACTGTTTGCCATAGACTTGTGTGCAGGACTGTTTGCCATAGAAATGTATGGTTAAGGCAAAACGGAACCACTGCTGGGCGGGTGGCAGTTAGCGCTGACTTCCAGCAAAAATACTGAAATTTAAAATTCAAATTTTTAAAGTATGCGGTGAGTTCGCTACTTGTGATTTTGTGTTGGTTCTTGATTAGTGTGACAGTTTTGTTTGCTGATTTCTGTTCTTTGCCAGACTGTTTCTGACCCCATGATATCAGCTACAGTAGTTTTTGTGGAAACTGATTGCGTGTTTCCATTGGTTGTGCTGCTGGAAGCATTCTCCCATTTGGATACTCAGACGCAGACGGGATTACGCAGTTTCTAGCGTGGAACTTCATCGTGGAATCACCTGTGTTGACGGCCTGCATCGTTGTTTGTTGTTGTGCCGCAATATTGTTTGCTTTTAGGCAAATATTTCGCGGCCACCACCGAATTTTATCTGTGCTGTTGTTTTGCAGCGTCGTTGTGATCGGTGCAGACGGTTAACTGCGTGGCCTCTCCTTCACACACGTTCCTCATCCTTCCCGAATTTCTCCTCGCCTTCCAGAAACCACTCAACGAAAGGTAAGCCGCCTTGCTTTGCATGTGGTTTGTGTTCAACTGTTTTTAACACTGATGGATTTGTGGCAAGTGCAAGTGGAGTGCTGTTGCCGCATTTCGTATCTTTATATTGTCTCATATTTAATATGCGTTCTCATGTTCTCTCATGTTTTCTTATTTTTTCTCATGTTTTCTTATGCTTTCTCATGCTTTTTATGGTTTTGTTTTGCAGAAATGTTGACAGTCGAGGTAGCTGTTCCTTTCAAGAACTCCACCGTCAAAATCGGAGTGGAAGGTTCCTACTAAGGCAAAACGGAACCACTGCTGGGCGGGTGGCAGTTACGTTAAGGAGTCAACCACCATGAGTACACAGTTACTTACTACCGCATTGCCCAAATTCACAGCACGTTTGTATAACGCTGCACTGACATCCAACCGCCTTTGCGTACGCAGTTACAAACTATTGCACATTTTCACAGCAGACTGATATGCATTTTCACTAACGGCTGATGTAAAATCTTCGTTCTCAAGATTGCCGTAGTGTAGGATCCACTACAAAATGGTATGAACAATAATACACTGTAGATCACTGCAGTTTTTTTTGTTGTACTAATAACATTTGCACATACAACCTGTGTATTTATTTTACTTTGCTCTTTTTTGTTGTACTAATAACATTTGCACATACAACCTGTGTATTTATTTTACTTTGCTCTTTTTTGTAATAATTTTTATAATGTTTCGTACACCCGTTTACACTACCATCAATATGTATGGCTACCTGTGGGACCAGCCTGCTGATACGAAGACGATTATTTTGGATGAGTTCCCGCTTGCAGATTTTCGCGACATACCTCTCACTCGGTTCACTGATCTCCAGTGTTTGTCCGCAAATGCTTGCGGAGTGTCTTCTCTGCTTGGTTTGACACCGTTACCCAACCTGACGTATCTGCAACTCAACGACAACCTGTTGGGGTACTCCGCCAATCCCCATTTTGAGATCCTGGCGACGGCGACGCCTAACCTGAAGCGACTGACTTTGGCCCACAATGGCATCAGCACCGTGGATTTCTTGGAGCCTTTGAAAAACCTGCCGGCACTCCATACCGTGGACCTGTTCCGCAACAGCGTGAACCGGACCCATTCCAGTGAACTGATCCGTGTTATCCCGCAGGTTACGCGATGGACTGGAGAGGATGGAGACGTCGAAAGCGAGAGCGATGAAGAGATGAATGGTGAGTAGTATTTTTTCTTGTCGGCATGATACTAGATGTTGACAGTATTCTGTCGAACTTTGATTAGGAAATTTTATGTACATAGAACCCGAGTCGGACCATGGCGAGGAGGAGAATGAGGATGACGATGTGTCAATGGCTGGCTCAGGTATTTATTTGTCACTTGCTTCGTTACGGTTTGTGTGACTTTTTTAAAGTTTCTTGTGGACACTTGCAGACCGTACTTGGTTGCTGTCGGACGATGATGTGGACCACATCTCCGACTCCGCCTCGGAACCGGACGTAGATGAATCGGCCTCGGATGAGGACGCGGATGAGATCCCGGACTCGGCCTCGGAACCCGACGGCGACCGCCAGGACAGCGACGACGACGTAGTTATGCTTAACTAGTTAGTTGTCTTCGTGCGTTTTTCCTGTTTTAACCCCCTCGGAGACCCCCTCGGTAACCATATAACGAGTGTTATATATTCTTCGTATCTGTGGTTAACTATCTCATGATTTTTTTATCTGTTACTGTTTTCACCCCCTCGGACACGGTGTTACGTATATTTTTAATTGTCGTTACTCATGTTTTTTTTTGTGTTTGTACTGTACGTTGCACAAACACGTGTTTGTTTGTGTTGTACGTGTTTGTGTTGTACGTTGCACTCGTACGTGTTAAGAAACATCAAAATGCGTAGGAGACGTTGCTGTGAAATTTCGGTTTTGTAAAAATATAAAATCCGACCGCGCGAAAATTATTCCAAGTTAAATACAGGTGGTCTAAATTTTACATCTGTTATTTTTGCGGTATGTAGAAATCGCTTTCGGGTAAATAATAATTTGCAGAATTTTACGTTTGCAAATTTTTGACCTTTCGAAAATGGATTACGATTTAACGGACGATGACCTTTTTGATGCCGCAGCCTTGGCGGCACTAGATGATTGGGTCTTTGATGACGGCTTAGCTGATCAGGATATGCTTGATGCTGCCGAGTTGGCTGGCATGGATGACTGGGTCGCCGACGAGCCTCAGGCGGGAGCGGGTATACCGAATGATTTTTGTGTAGCTGAACATGTCGCAGTAGAGCCCAGGGGTCACCGGTTCTCCAAGACCCACAGCATGCATTTTAAGCTGTTTCAAATAAGTGTCCATGATCTGGATGGTATAAGCTTTATTGATGCTCCGGCAGTAATCGTGGCTGTGTTGGAATATATCCTTGATACTGTTTTGGCTGGAGTAGCTCGTCAACAGTACGTCCGCGTGTCAGTGGATTCGGCTCACCTGTCGTTCCCTATTTGGACGCCACCAACACTGCGATCCCAGTTGACCGTACAGCGGTGGATGGCAGAGATATCCAAAGTCTTGAATTCCCATCAAGAGTTTGTCATAGATGGATCTCTCGAGGTTTTGCTGGAGCATACGGAAATTCCTTCGGGTCGGTGTGCCCGGGACGTCCCTCCAATGCTGTACCAGAAGCTCAAGAAAATGACGTCAGTCATCTTGGTCAACAACGACGACGAGATCTGCATGGCTCGTGCCCTAGTAATTGGCAGAGCATTTGCGGATGGTCACAAGGAGTATGCCAGGCACATTGCCAAGGGTAAAAGGGAAATTTTTGCATTGTCGAAGGACCTTATCAAAAAAGCCGGTCTGCCCATGCGTGAATATTCCCTGGCGGACATTCCAGCTTTCGAGAATGTGCTTCGTGGTTACCAGGTCGTAGTTGTTAGTACCATGCAGACCTGGGCAGTTATAACTTAACTCATAACTTAACGCGAGTTATTTCCGAGTTATCGAGTTATAACGTAACTCTGTAGCGTAACTCGCGACAAACAAAACTTAACTCTAGCGTAACTCGAAAATAAAATAGCGCAACGTAACTATAGCGTAACTTTGTGGTTTCGAGTTATCTACAAAAATATTTAACATAAAACGCAAAACAAAGTTTGACTCAGGCCACATTACGTTCCGAAAATTCGTGAAGCATTTTTAATCAACATCGCTTGATCTGATGTACACCACGACCGCCCTAGGAACTCTCCATATGACTCGCTGTGATTGTGAGTTGTCTAATATTGGTTTCGATTATACGCAGTCGTTAGACGTAGTCAGTGTTCACGCAGCACGGCTTTTTTTAAAGGGGCTGCAGCACCGGTTTGATACCCTTTACGGCTTTACCCGACAGGGATAAGGTGCTTAATGGAAATGGCTAGCATTGTTTTCTTGGTCTTAAAAGCATTATAATATGTAAACATAATTTATAAATAATTCAGATTGAAGGGGGCAAGGTACACGCCAAGACTGATGTTTACAAGCAGGAGCGAATAGGTAGCAACCAACCAACCAACAACCAAGTTAACAGGTACCAACCAATAAAGGTAAAAAGGTAAAATGGGGTAAAAGGTAAAATGCCTAGCTCAGCTGTACCAAAATCGGTGGAAGGCGCTCTTCCTGGCAAATATCTCAGTGTGCCGCCCGTGAAACAGACTTGAAAACGCTTACAGTTAGCGCCGGTCTAAAGGCAGTTCCAGCGTTTTAATACACTACTTGTACAAACTTTAGGAACTGATGTTTCGCTACTGTTTTTTTGGAATGGAGAATCAGTTATTTATTTCGAAAGATAACAACGGACTGTGCTTAAAATCTCGTTGAAGTAACTAGTCCAAAAAATTACTTAAATTGATTAAAAGAGCAAATGAATTTTTTTTACTGTAGCGTAACTCGCGCTATAACTCGTAACTCAAGTTATTTGTGAATAGCGTAACCCGTAACGTAACTCGCGCGCCGCGGCTAACTCGTAACTCTAACTATGGGTCCATTTTCCATAACTGCCCAGGTCTGGTACCATGCAAGCCAACAGCATCGTGTACAGCGGAAAGCATGAAAAGAAGCATAGTTGCCTGCTACTCCACAACCGCCACTTTGACGTGTTGACTTCCATGCCGGCTTTTTTCAATCGGGGCTACTGGTGTTTTGGGTGCAACAAGGGATATAACGACCGACGAAACCATCGTTGTACTGGCCAATGCAACCAGTGTCTCCGTTCCATCTGCTCGATGGATACATCCAATATGTTGACGTGCGGTGACTGCAATCGGAAATTTTATGGGCAGTCGTGTTTTGATCACCACAAACTGGGCCCCAGCGCTGATAAGCTGTTCCACAACCAACGCAGCATATGCAGCACGGTGAAACTTTGCCTACTGTGTGGCTCCATTTATTCCCTGCTCAAGAAAACCAGGAGCCGTTCACCGATGTGGAGAAATTTTCTGTAAAACCTGCCGGGAGCACATTGTGGGCGACCATCGCTGCTACATGAAACCACACAAGCTGGGTCCGTTTCAGAAGATGCAGTACGCGGATGCCCAGTTTTTATTCTTCGACTTTGAAACGTACGTTGCTGATGATGGACGACTGTACCCGAACCTTGCGGTAAGTCTGAATGAAAATTTTGCTGAAGTAAGATATACCCCCTCGGGGACCCCCTCGGAATCGTACTGTTGATGCAGGTCGGCCTGGAATGATGAAGGCGAAGAATGGATCTTCCCGCCAGAGGGAGAACCACTGAGCGACATTACCGACTCACTTTGCCGATTTCTGTTCAGTGAAGATCATCGCGGCCACATTGTTATAGCTCATAATTTCAAGGTAAATCGTTTTTAACAATTTTTCCCGCCTACTTCTAACTGGTAGAAATTTTGTAGGCTTTTGATGGCTACTTTATTACCAACTGGCTGCTGAAGAATGGCATCATCCCCCGAGTGATTATGAATGGCGGCAAGATCATGCAGCTTGACGTGGTTCAACTGAATATTCGCTTCCGGGACAGCATCAATTATAATCCACAAAGCCTTTCCAAGTGGCCAGCGACATTTGGGATTGAAGACACGTCTAAAGGTTTGTTCCCACACCGCTTTAATCGACCAGAGAACTGGGATCAGGTCACAGAGTTCCCTTCCATGATGGAATACGGACATCAGTACATGAGCAAGAAAGACCGTGAGGCCTTTGAACATTGGTACAAGGATGAAATCGCCGCCAAGCACAATACCTTCGATTTCCGAAAAGAGTTCGTGGATTACTGCAGTAATGATGTTACCGTCCTCCGCAAATGCTGTCTTCTGTTTCGGAACCTGTTTTTGGAAATTAGTAATGGAATCTGCCCATTTTTCTCCACGCTGACCATTGCGGGGCTATGTGGTCTGTACTGGCGCAGCAGTATCCTCAAAGCCAACCAGATAGGATTGATCCTACAGGATACCATTCCAATCACCAATCCGTCAAAGCGCTCAAGTGGCTGCAATGGATGGAGTTGGAAACTGCCAAATCCAGACGAGAGCATCGGGGCAGAGTTCAAGATTGGTCAGTACTTTGTGGATGGCTACTCTGCCGCAACGAATACAGTTTTGAATTTCACGGTTGCTGGTTTCATGGATGTCCTGAATGCACTGCTCCTGACACGATCCATCCATTCAGAAATCTTGCGATGAGCCTGATTTACGAGGAAACCGTGCAGCGAGATGACTACATCCGCAGCCGGGGATACGGGCTCCATGTGATGTGGGAGCATGACTTCGACGGCCTTGTCAAAGAAGTGCCATGGTTTGCAGCTTACATTGAGGAAATTACAGTGTGCCAACCTATTAACCCTCGCGACGCGTTCTACGGCGGCCGGACAAACACCACGAAACTTTTTCACAGTGTAACAGGAGAAGAAAAAATTCGATATTTCGACGTCTGCAGCGAGTATCCCTATGTGAATAAGAACAAGCGGTATCCCATCGGCCACCCGACCATTATCGTCAAAGACTTCGACGCAGTGACGGATTATTTTGGGATCATTCATTGTGAAATTATTCCTCCGGCCGACTTGTATCTTCCAGTTCTCCCATACCGTAGTAATGGAAAACTCGTCTTTCCTCTTTGTCGGACTTGTGCGGAGACACAACAGAACGCACCGTGTGGACACTCTGAGAACGAAAGAGCACTCTCTGGCACATGGTGTAAGTAAAATTAAAACCCCTGGTACCCTCGGTAAATGTTTCTTGCAGGTACACCGGAGATACATGCAGCTATTGATCGCGGCTACGTCGTGACAAGAGTTTTGAAGTGTGGCACTTTGAGCAGACCGAAGAGAGATTATTCGCTGATTACATTGACCGTTTTCTCAAAATCAAGACTGAAGCAAGTGGATGGCCAGTTGATATTGTCACAGACCAACAAAGGACCAGTACCTGCAGGATTTCCATGACCACGAGGAATTGAGTTGGACCAAGAGAAAGTGGAAAGTAACCCGCATGCGGTCACTTGCCAAACTGTGTCTTAACAGGTATTATATTTTCATATGACCTCATTAAATATTAGTCATCATTGTTGCTTGTAGCTTTGGGGACGCCTCGGTATGCAAGATAATAAGCCGAACACTAAGTACATTTCCTCTCCAGAAGAATTCTACAGGATGCTTCTTTCTGGAGAATACCACATTCGTCGTGGGACATGTTCAGTGACGACGTTCTACAATTGGCGTATAAAGGAGAACCTGTTTGTGGAGCAGAATCCGCATACCAACGTCGTCTTGGCCGCGTATGTTTGCCCTTTTGTACTTGCATTTGTTGGTCGAACTTTTGATATTTTATCAGGTTTACCACCTGTTGGGCGCGGTTGCACCTTTATCGTTATATGGAACAAGTGCAGGACAGACTGTTGTACTTTGACACTGGTAAGATTTGAAAAGCCAGTTCTGCAAACATGTGAATTTGATATGGGTTTGCAGACTCCATAATTTTCGTGGATAAACCTGGATCACCAACGCCGCCGACTGGCAAACTTCGGCGACCTTACGGATGAGCTGCAGCCTGGTCAGTTCATTA
>NW_026570773.1:0-7729 GCF_019649055.1 Paramacrobiotus metropolitanus
TACATAATAATTTTTTATTATACTACGTAGCAAATGTTTTATACGAGTACAATACTTTAGGGGGGGGGCGACCAAACACCCTGAACCACTTCCCTGTTTGCTGTCGTCATCCGGCTGGAGTATCAGTCTATTTGACGTTGTGGCTGTATTTTTTAACGCGGTACATGAGCGCCATGTTCAGGTACAGCGTCTGTTGCAACTCTTGCGCGGTTGCGTCGCATGCGCCCAGTATCGAGCAATCCTTTCAGTACGGCTCCTGAATTATGTTAAATATGGGAGCCACAGATATTTACTCTTTGAACATTTCCTCGCTCGTTTCGACTCTACCTATTTCTTTTATTAAGCCTTAGCATCTTTGATCTCAAACTGCGTGTTTTGTATCTAAGCCTGACAAATATATTCACTAACAGATAAGAAAATAAATAGCTCATACTTACTAAGTTCTCGCATGACACATACCTTTCGAGCCAATCTTTCAGCATTGTCCATTTCGCGCCGGGATATGGCAGGGTGCGGAGCCAGTTGGCATGGAGCATGTGCAGTTGGGTTTTCATTGATTCATCCACCGGTGCACAATGCTCTTCGACTGCCATTAAATAACGATCATCAATTTCATAAACTGTGTGGCAAACGCCGCCGTCGAAGACCAGTTCAGGAATTATAACACAAAAGGGAGCACTGTCACCCGGCTTGATGCAACCCGAGATTTCTTGCGAACCCGTGCAAAAAACAAGCGTGTAGTCGGTTATTATTAACCGACGACACTGTCGTGCAACCTCTCTTAAAGGAAAACACAGTTGGATATTTCGTCTGGGACCGTCAGTAAAGGCTTGTGTAAATCCGGTGATATGCGTGCGGTACCGTCTATGGTAATGGGTCACAGCAATCGCCCATGGATTAAGCTGGTTTATTTGTAAGAAACCGCAAATAATTTCGTCCATGGAGCTTGCTCCCATGTTATCGTAGATATTATCTAGTATGAGAAGTTTCGCTGATCGGTTAAAACTCTGCTCCAGTAAAACTGCCGTTACATATCCTGCAGTGTCGTTGCGGCTCAGTTTTCTCTTGGTTATGCTGGAGAAGTCTGCAATGGTCATGCACGGACGGCGAGCAGGATCGGTCAACAGGGCATTCCACAGGGCGCAAACTCTAAACCAAAAAGTGTCAGAGCAATTCCAACAAGGCAGCTTTTGCTCTTGATTTGTCTTGACCATCGCTCGCACCGTGCTGCACGCTTTCGGTTAGACTGACTTAACTGAGTTAAGACGAGAGGTACCCAACATATGGTTAAATTGGTACACCCCCCGTGCTACATATTGTTGGAAAGAGCGTTTCTTGATCTACAACCCGACATCAGTAATGTTCATTAAAATTTTAAACTGAAAGAGTTATTTTGACGTTAAAAAGCAGTACAACAGAAAGTTGCCAAAAGCGCTCCGTTACAGCCTTACACTTACAGCTGCCTGTCGGTCAGTCTAGCGGGCAGTGATCGGGCCTGCTAGCGCACCTGAACTCACGCGTCTTCCTGAACTTATCTCTCTCTCCCCGCTCACAAAGAATTAGTAGACCATAAAACTGATAGTACTAGTAATGCAAGTGAGAAATAAATGCCATGCACCGCAGGAGTTGAACCAAGATTAAAGCTTGAGTGTACTGGCATTTCAAAGCAGGAGTCGAAGTTTTTAAAAGAAAGCAATTATGGCTATGCTTATATTCAAGTGGCTTATTCACATTTTATTACATTAACAAAATACGCGATTTATAGTTCAAAACCTCCATTTCATGCCTTAGTAGCTCGTCAATAATACCAAGCAAAACTTAACAACGAAATGATTCGTGATCTCCTAGCTTGAACAGGAAAGACTGCACGAATGTAATATATTTTGTTAGCTTTGGAATAATTCCGAAGTTTCGAATGAAATAGGTAAGCTCATCCGTGCTGTTGACAACGTGAGGGTCTGCAGTGCACTCTGCAGTTTGCTTCGGTCTATTCGCTATCGTAGTTCGGAAAAGACTGAAAAGAGATGAATAGATTCGAGCAGGATACACAGTATATGCTTTTCGCCGCATGGCCCGGTTTGTATGCAATCGGCTGTGTGGTCAAGCAGTCTTCGTGGGCTGACCGGCTGACCGAATGGGTGCCGGCAGGCTGGCAGACAGAATGCTCTCTGTGTAGCTTCAATGGTCACTTGCCTGTTGTACTGAACTTTGACGCGATAGTGGTTTCTAATTTATCAAGTCCAAGAAGATATTCCTGTTATAGTATACATTGTCGGCATCAAAGTGAACAGGAAGACAATTACTCGCGCTATCCGTTGCACTAATTTTTATCTCGATATGACGTCGCGTTCGTACGGAATTTTGGTTTAAAATTTTGTTTTTGATAGTTCTACAGCGTTTTTTTCGAATTTTTGAAAACCCTCCCAGCAACGGATAGTCGACATCAAGATCTATCATAAGGCGATGTATCGTCCTAAACGGGTGAATAGTGAATATTTTTACCGGGGTCGAAGCAAAAAATTAATTTCCTCATTATTTTGTTAATGACCGCACAAAACTTCATAAAAAAATTATCGGATGGTAGCACAACATCTTGGTGGCATACGGCAATAGTCAAGTTAACCGCACATTAACCACCGAGTGCACACTAAAAATTAGCGCAAGGGGACCATATGTTGGGTACCCCTCGTCTTAACTCCACCATTTGCTTGTGTGATTACCAAATATTCGGCGTTTCCGACGGAAATTTGCCAGTATCCCACCCGATCACCCTTGCTCTCCGACTGTGTCCATCAGACCGAATTTCAAACCCTTCTTGTTTTTTATATGCGTTCAATTTTTTAATTATTTTTTTCCAAGAAAATACCAAAAAAAAGATTCATGTGTAAAGTAGAGGAGAGCAAGCGGTCTTTTACCTTATTGTAGTTTCCGTTGCAGAAGTTTTGTGTACAAAACTTTTCAAAAAAGAATAGGTTATGCGTGCCTTTTCCCCTAATTTGTAATATGGGTTTTTTGCCGCATAACAGCAAATGGAACTCGATAACGGTTGTTATATATATAAAGCAATATTGTATTGTTTTGGTTGACTGCAACACTTCCCGGCCATACTTTGACCAAACCACAGTATAAATAAAGGCGCATGTATAATTATACATGTCCACCTTGCTTCAAGTATGCCACTAAACACTGAGCCAACCCAACAGAAAACGCGACTGGTGCATATACCCGGTTATTCCTATTAATTATTCCTATTAATTTGGTTTCTTATAAGAAACCAAATTAACTGAGATTTTTATTTATTTTACAAAATTATCCAAAACCGTGCTCAGTCCCAGTATTGTGACATAGGTAACTGTTCCGTGATGTTCCCGTGTTACGGCAAAATTTTTTGACCGAACACGGACGCAAGTTTCCGCCATTCTATTAATCGGTGTTACGCAAAAAACACACGGCCGTTTTTAGGTGCTGTAACCTTTTGTAATACATTGCCACATTAGGTTTTAGGCGAACTGAAGTAACAACACCATTTTGCTTAGCAGATACCAGATTAAATATTCGGGTACGTATTATCGTATACACATTACACTGAATATTAATTTTAGGCTTTTGCTTTGCAGTGATTCTGACGGAGCTGCCCATTGGCCAATTTCTTAAGATTGTTGCAAGAAGGAAGAAATGTCTCTCCATCCTGCAACATCGATTTACAAATTTTAAACTGAAACTGTTTTCTTACAACTTTTTGCGCTCCAACTTTGAAGAATTAAACAAAACGTGGTACATTGCTACTTCGATAAACCTCTTATTCCGGCACCCCTTTAATTTCTGTACTATATTCCGGCATCTGGCTAGTTGAAAATGCAGCATGAACAACCGTCCTTGTTGGCGACTGAAACTTTATCAGTTGCACTCGATTCACTGCTTAATTCCGAATTTTTTTATTGGTCGGCGTAGGCTGTACAAGAAGTACATGCCGGCTGCCGGAATTGCAGTCGCTAACAAGGACGGTTGTTCATCAGCTGCATTTTCAACTAGCCGGCTGCCGGAATAATATTATAGTACAGAAGTCAAAGAGGTTTATCGAGGTACAACAAATGTTACCAAACTGACTCGCATATATATTATTTTTTATACAATTACTGTAACATTTCTATTGTACATCGCACTATGATTGAAGTATGGACCAAGCATTTGTGCCAAGTTCAAGTTAACTGAGACTCACCGTCGCGCTTTAGCCAAAGAATAGGTATCCAAATGCAAAAATATTTCCAATAATATTATGAAGTCCATGTTTACAACGTTCGTTAACGGCATAGGTGTAGCTGCAACAACAAAGCATTTGTTGTGGGGAATATTGATACCGATAAGGAGGGAAACAGTTTATGGGAAGAGTGGTGTGCTGCATGCCGCTTAGTTTAACTTTAACATGTATTATGGTCTAGGGTATTCGCTAGAATCCACGTACGAATATTTTTGCGCGGTGTGCTTCTTGCACCTATTGGGGAAACTTTTAACGCCCTACCGCCAGAGGGTACGTACGGCACGGCGACGTTTTGCCGAGGACAACTAGACGCAGGACAATTGGTCGCAGACATTTCGCCGCAAATTCATCTCGCCGCGGGACATTTCGTCCAAGACCGTTTCGAAGGCGGTAAATAAATGTTATGCCGGGCGATGCCTTGGCCAACGGTTTACTTACGTTCAACGTGCTCCGTTGCAGCCTGAATGATCTGGAAGTTGTTTTCTCCCAGGAAGATACTGTAGCCAAATAAATCTCTTGCAACTGAAAGGTGCGATATCGTTTCGCAGAGACTCGTTGTCCAGAAATCGCTTCCTTGAGCACGGCGAAGTGGTCCAATACCAAGTATTATAAACCTGATAGTGCCTGAATGCTTATCAATCTCCATGAACAATCTATCTCGACTATTCCATCCCAAGAGCAGGTGTTGGCCTCGACCGTTGCGAAAGTTTGTATCCAGGAAGTGCAAAATATGACGGTTATCAATCTCCGGAATCGTGCACCCTGCTTCCAGCTGCACGACATGTTTCATGAACGGAATCGTGTGTAGTCGGTAGAACAAAGAGTCATCCTTGAATTCTGGCAGTTGTTCCACTATTTGCCACTGATGCACTGCTGGGAATGCCCTTTGCTGGTTAGGTTCTTCACTGGTCGCAACGAAATAAACACAACCGGAAGACATCCCACCATACGGCATCAATTTTTTGCTCCAATCTGGCATCATAATTTTTCCTGGTCGGAATACGTAAGCATCCTTCCATGGTCCATCTTCACTCCGTAAGGCCACATGCACATTTGTCGCATGCTTGCTGGCAATAAATTTATGCTGCCAGACACGTTGCGTATGAATCCAAGAAGGTGCGATGCTGCCGCAATCGAAATCGATAAAGGCATTGTCGCCGTCAAAGTCTTGAAGGTATCCCAGGCAAAACACACCTTCCTCTAGCTTGACAATTACCGTGTTGCCCACATTAAATTTTCGACCATCGCACCGCGGTCGCGAAAAGTATCGTCCAGTTGCGGTCATCTGCAATAGCAAAAGATTTATGTAATTTATAGACCTTAAAAACCTTTTCGACCTTTAATGAGTCTGATCGTATGCACTACGCGGTGCGGACAACTGCCTAATGTCTATTTTTAGCTAGCAATATTTTAACTGCTAAAACGACGAAGGATATTACGTGATTTTCGCCAATTTTTTATCGTGTTCATAGCGTCTACAGGCCGCAAGCAGATCTTATTCGTGTACACGATCACCTATACGAACTTTGTTCTTCTATATTATTCAGTCTTACCGTCTAAAAAGCGCAATTATACGGTTAATGTAATAAGTAACTCTAAAACCGACAGTAATTACTGTAGCGGGTAGATGTAGATTCGCCACTCATCTACGCGCGGTCAATTTTGTTTAGCCAAGTCTTAATAAATTCCTTTTTTCGAACGTATTTTTACCTCCAGAATGCTGATTTTTTAAAGCGACAGAAAATCCATCTTCCTGGTTTAAAGTAAAAGTATGGAGCATTGCTGCAATTTGGAACACGAGACGATTGCTGTAATTTTCGTAGAAACCGAACCAAGATAAAAGGTAAAACTAACCCGTGAGTGAGAGCAGTAGCTCCATAAAATTATGTACGTGTAGCGTTGTGTTTGATCTCTACCACCATGAGTGACGGTTTCTCGTTAACAGCTTTCGCAAAGTTGCCTTCCTAAAATTTGTTGTAGCTCGGTATTTATTTTTTGAAATGCTTGCGCATTAATTATGCTGAGATTATCAATAAGGTACGTATCATTAAAAACGCTAGCCTGCTGGCGTTCGCGCGCTTGTTAGCGATTCAACTAATAAGTTCTTTTTAAAATCAGTTTAAACATTCGTAATAACGGTAACGAGTAACTGTTCTAAAGTATTCTGATCTTCAGGAAAGTTGACTGTGTTATTGATTAATTAGCAGCAATAGATTAAGAGTAGATTAATTAATACTTACATTACTGTACTACGTAACATGATTGAAAGTGATAATACGATAAATTACAAAAATCGCTGTACGAGGAGGAGGTATACTGAGTCGGTAGCGCACAAATCGCAGAACGTCAAAATAATAAGAACAGTCATGTAAAACACAATAATACAAATTTAACCGTGCCTTGACAAAACCTAGGTAGCACGATCAGAGTCTATCCCAATCTATGATAATCATCATTATAAATTTATAAGTAATATTTGTTGTCAGTCGTGATGGTTATAGAAACAAGACCTTTCCAATAATTATGAACATGCCGAGAACAAATGCCCGAGGCATATCTTTAAAACACAAAATACTCAAACTCTGTTCTCGTACAGTCATATTCATACTATATACCGGCACATAGTAACAGACTGTTAAAGAATCGATTAAGGCAACACGATTCGTCTTACAGTAATGATCGATATTATGCGGCATAAATTCCGAACGAGATCGCGATGTCCTTTGTAAGAAATGATTGTGATGCTGGTCGATTCCACCAATGCCGAACACCGTGTGACTGAGGCATAGCACAAAAGTCGCTTACGCAGTTGCTTTAAGCAGTCGGTAAATTTTTAACGCATATTAAACACTCACCACGAAGTTAATAGTTTTTACAAAACTTCATTAGTGCGGTTTGAAACATTACACGTACGTCCATCTTTCCATGCAAGTGCAAGGAGATTACATTGTATCATGTATGTATGTGTGCTTCAAAGTGTGTGTGTCAGAGTATTGTAAAAATGAGACATTGCATCCTATCGCATCGCGATCGTGTTCCTTTTTGGGAGTTGTACCGGATCTGTGTGCCATTTTTCTGTCGTTCAGTGGTCGGTCGAGTTTTTCAGTATCCTGCATTGCATCATTTGCATGCATTTGTTACTGTACCGGCAATTTGAACCTTATTGTGCAGCCATCTGTTTCCTTGCGCGCTCAGATAGGGACAAAATCGCATTACAGGTTATATCAGACAGGGTAGGGTTTTACTGATTCTTTTCTTGTTGCTTAATACTACATGGATTTTCGGTTTGCTAGTACGTGTTCGTGATCACTTTGTATGGAAATGCAAGATCACGTAGTCATGAAATAATATACCGTATTTATCGAATCGTAAGCCTCCCCACAATAAAAGCGGCCCCGTACAGATAATGGGAGCCTTAAGGTGGTTCGAGAAACAAGAGCCTCCCTCTCATATTAAATGTATGTAGCCGTA
>NW_026570774.1:0-7716 GCF_019649055.1 Paramacrobiotus metropolitanus
AGATCCGCGGTTTGACGTCGCAACAGGGATGGGTTCCGAAAGTCTGCTTTGGCAATCACCCGGGCCTCTTATCGCTATGGTAGCGTTTGGCAATACCTTGTCCAGCGGATGATAATCGCCACCAGATTTTATTCTTGATGTCGATGTCCAGTTGACGGACGCGTTTTTTCGCAGTCGGGGCGTCCTGGAGGTTGCGTATTTTCATGTTGACTTCATCTGTCCGTCCAAGGGGTTGAAGGATATGTTAGTCCTTGGACAAAACGGCTGTGCCGGAGTGACCCTTCTCGGCAAAACGGTGGCATCCGGGCCAGTCTGCCTTAACCGTTGACTTGCCGGGCCCGGTTTATCGTGTTACTTGAGCCGCCTGTTGAAGGTTTTCTCGATTTTCTTCGTAGTCCATGAGTCAGACCAGCGTTTTCCGGCAGCATTCATAGTTTCTGCAGTGTCATTGGTGCCCCCGAGCCCACCGGTTCGAAAATAATTTTTTTTTGTAAATAAAAGCCACCGTCACCGGCGTTTCTGTGTACTTCCTCACTTTTGGGATGAAAGGGATATCGGAGTTGCCGTCACTCTTCAAGGTTTTGGTCCACTCTGGTCATGAGTTGGACTACCTTAGATGGCGAATATGGAGGCGGAAATTCTCTAAATCCGAGTGGATGCATGCAACAGAGCCACTCAGGCCGATGCTTGGCCAATATAAAGTTGCTTGTGGAACTGGTTGTGGCTCCAGGAAGACCTGGAGTGTTCTCCGACCTCCGTAGATGTTAGATATGTTCCAGAACACTTATTCGTATTACTCGGATCGCGCATGCCAGGTGGAACCGCCGTTGCGGTTATCCTTCGGAGTCGATTCAGTTTCGCCGTTTTTGAACCGTTCTGCATTATTCGAGTTGACATAATACTAAATATGTGGTTCCCATGTTGTTGTTTTCCATCCGGATATTTGGTAACTCTGGACCAGACCAGTTAACGGTAAGGAAGTTGTTTCCTTCGTGACGTTTTCTCCGGGCTTCCTCCGCCGCTCGCATGAAAAATACGACTTGACCGGACATCGATTGTGGTGGCATAAATGTCGCTCTGTCAAGGTTGCAGCTAGTCCGCAAATGTTTTGGCCTCTTCTAGATCGGTTTGGACTCCATCCTTAGTGAGACTGTCGCCAGTGTAGCAAACACTCCGCTTTTCTTCCGCGCGTTTACACTGATGTTGTCCACGTGCACCTGGTCGCTGTTCTGTTACTTACTTTGAATAGCATACGTTGGAGCTTCTACATTACGTCCGGAGTGACAAACGCAGCGGAAACCGTCGTTCTCACTGCCCTTCAAAATCTTGCAAAATCTTGTTTGTAAATGGGCTTATCTGTAGTGGCAGCTCCGGTGCCTGGGTCAATTAACTGCGCTGATCGGCTAGCTAGATGCGGCAGCGGGTAGATAATGTTCTCGGTACGTAACCGCTTTCGAGTGTATTCATTTGGTACCGCCTCCACTTTTTTCGCGACTATACAGTAAGACTACTGGAGAGCTCCATACGGCCGTGGACGGTTCGATAGCGCATTCGTCAAACATTTCTGAAAATGTTGTTTATGAAACTGCGCTCTCCTAATGTCGGAAGCATTTTAATTATTTTGGCGTTTCCGACGACGATGACGCGGGTTAATTACAGCCTTTAGGTCGCCGTATGCCGTATATGGCTTGTCGGAAAGATAGCGCGGTATTTCCAATCATCTTTCTCATGGACTTCTTCTGTTTGTTGGTTAAATCCTTTTCGAGGCTTACTCGTAGTCGTTCGAGGATTTGTCGCCGTTTCTGGGTTTGATTTTCATCACGCATTTGCTGACAAAGTTGACCTTGCTCTGGAACATTTGATTACCGCATTTGTCCACTTAGTCCACGGCGACTCCTTTCTGGAGGTACTGGGAATGGCGGGTATGATCCCGAACAGGGTGAATTTTTTCCGATCATAACCTGTCGGCGTATCCATCACTTCCACTCCGCCCAGCCATGGTATGGCTTCACCCCAGTACAAGGGCCTGTCGTGGGTCATCATTATCATTAACAGGTAATTAACACTACTATTATTACTGTAATAATATTTTCAACATTTTCAGCAAATAAGTTTGAAATTGCTCGCCGCAGTCATAGGAACCTTTTCTCCGCTATGCGACAAAATGCTACTTAACTTTTTAATAATATTTTTAAGGTGTTAATTGATCTTAAGTTTTACAAGTACATATTTTACGGTACGTGTATATTTCCTAAAGAAACGATTTTTTTCATTCCGCATTTACTGTATTACAAAATTAGGCCAACTTATAAAAGTTTATCGCACATCGATCTTAGTCACAATTTTTAATTTAAAGAATATTAAAAATTCAAATTATGAATGGTGATTGTTTCCACAAAAATTTTCTGCACAAAACCGTTCAAAAACGAAGTCCGTATTTTGCTGCTGTTAAAATCAAAAGATCAAAATATATTAATAGTCAATTAGTACGCTTAATAGTCAAGTACCGCGAATGCACCTGTACCGTAGAAACCGTAGCGATCAATGGCATTCCATGTACAGCTAGACGACCACAGCGCCATACCAGGATCAGATACACGCGGTGACGGATCCCCGCTGTACGGAAAAATTTGTTTTCAAGCGCGGAGATAATCCTATCTGCTAAAACGTCCTGGTCAGCCGAGTCGGCAGCTCGTCGGCAGCACGCCGATGGCGCCGTCAGTGACGGAGCTACCGCCGTGCTGCCACCGAGAGCGCCGCCTGCGATGTGATACACGCACAGACGGTTATGACGTCACGATTCCAATGGGGATCGCGGGCCGCTCCCGTGTTGCTGGTTACGAGCACAGCGTACCATCCGTAGAGATCCTGGCAGTATCTATACTGCGCTTCACGGCGTCGATGGCGGTGGTGGCAGCCGCTTGGAAGGTGGTGGCGAAAACTTGAGGTCGTGGAAGGGCAATGTGATGCCGAGGGAAGAAGCCGTGCTGGATTCGCTACTGCTGCAGGTGCAGTAGTTGGGCGGGGCTACCTGCCTTGCGATAGAAGCGGGGTCGATGTCGTCGCGGTTAATTCTGGCGGTCGAGTCGCCTATGTACGATAGTGCCTGAAACGAAGCGCAGAATTAGTGGATAGTATTAGCTTATTATTGGTAAAAAATCGATTACAAACTGTGAGAAAGCACACAAGCAAAAGTATGGAACAAGCATAAAACAGGAACACATAAACGTAAACAGCAAAACAATTAAGGTTAAAGTGAGACCTTTTATTTGTTGTCAGTCGCAAATTATAAAATATTCGTAGGTGCAATTACGAGAATCTTTTTGCGACGTCATTGAAATTCACGTAAGTATCAGCTAAATATTGTTAATAAACATGAACGCAGTTAAGTGCTTCCTGCATGTTTGTAACAACTGTTTACATTAAAAACTGGAAGATCATGCAACCATACAAGGACATCTTATCTTCATAGTCTCGTCAGGGCAAACAGAAAACTGCGTATTAATGGAAAGATTACTTAGGGGAAATTTAAACAGAATTTTCACTCATCTCCGCCCAGACTGCGATACTGGATATATGCACTGCATACGCGTATCTACATGCACAAACACAGAAGCAGAAACTGCCACAGTCTGAAGGTGTTGCTTTATGGTAGATATTAATTTTTCGTCCATAAAATCCGATCTGGAGAAATCCGAAACGATTTGAAGTCACAGATGGAGTACAGATCACTTAAAGATGGAATGATAATTCCTTATAATTAACTGAAGCCCAAACTTAACACTCTACAATCTTCTGAATACGTCTGATAAAAAATAAATTACAACAAAGATACAGAAAATTATTCTATAATATTCTATAGAATACAGAGGTGGAAGAGAGTTTCCACTGACTGTGCAATCAAAATTTCCTTTTTCCTTCGCATTCGAACAGAGATCGTCAGTATTATCGATTATCGTTGCATCATGCTGCCTGGACGATGTTGCTATCACAACTGATCTCTTGGATTCGATTTTCGCACCGCTTCAGTCCGAGTATCGCGTTAAAAAAGTTACAGTATACAATACTGAGTATAGGACTGAATATCTATCGTATGTAGATGATAAGTACGTATGTACTCTAACAATTATACTGTACACGGTGCACGTTCGCATGGACACTATAGATCGATAAATATATAAGTACGTACACAGATACATAATCATTTACACATAATTAGCACGCTGCACAAGACAATAAATTAAAATTACGAGCAATTTCCCATAAGTAATTTTTTTGTAATTCAAAATTTATATGTCAAATGCATTTAGGTGTACCGGTACCTAATTATTTAGGAGTAGCAAGCCTCATTACAAACCGCTCTGCTCCAAAATTTGTATGAAACGAATATGAGAATCGAGGTCGTGTTTACTCCAAACCAGAGTTGAACAATTTGTTTTTTCTAAAAAGAATTTCAAAATTTATGCTTCTTGTAAATTATGCGTTTTAAAATTTATTGTGTATGAGAGCGCGAAAGCGAAATCTCCCGTGCATATAAGTACATAAATTTGGTATCGCGTACCGGTACGCAACACTTTATGAAAGCTTCCTAGTGGTAACATTTTAAACAATTTGGTTTCTTCCGTACTACAGATAATAACAACTGAGAACCAATGAAATGGACTATACAAAATTACAGATACGTAAAGTCAATATCTGTCGTTGTTCCTGTTTCTGCTAAAAAAATTTGGGAGCCGGTCCAATGAATGCTTCGCTTCAATTTCACAGAAAGTTTGCTGCAATATAAAACAATTTCGAAGTCCACCCGAAAAAACTCAGCATTAATACAATCTGGATGTATCAACTGCTCCACGCAACAGTGTTTAAGGTGTCCTTCAAGGTCGCCTTAAATGCGTGTCTATACCGGCACCGGAATCTGAGCGATGGTCCCAGGGCTGATATTTTCTAAAACCAAATGCATGTGGAACCCTTTTGGAACATGCTAATCATTAGTTCAATGGTGATGTCGGTTTTTTAATAATTTGTTTGGCGGTTTTTTAAGTCTTGTTCCACGGAGCTGCAGATCTTATTATACGGAAAATTTATTTCTTTGATATTTAGTGTATATCGGTTACTGTGCTTCTACAAATTATTTATTTCTGTATAGTGTCGACCGTGACGCACTGTAATATGTTTTGCAAAGATCATTGTCAGAAATATCCTTAGACCGCCAATCACAGCAGCAAGGAAAAATGTTTCAATGCACGATTTCTTCCAAAGTTTACCGGGCACACAACATTCTCTAGTGAAAAAGTGTAGAATACTATACTTTCGTTAGTATAGTAAATATCTTTCGTTATACAGTCATGAGTATAGAATTTAGGGGGGAAAAACAAGTCTACTCGGCCCGTTTCCCTGTACTGCTGCCGTCACCCGCCTGGAGTGTGACGGTACGGCAGTACATACGGTTAAATCAGGCGTGGTACATAAGCACCATGTACAGCCACAACGTTTTTCTCGTGTGACACAACGTATAGCCACAACTCGTTTTCTCTAATACTGTACTCAGTTTGTACTTACGTGACGATACCTCTTAAAAGTAAAAGCAGCCACAACGTTAAAATATACTGATAGCAAAAGTACAAGGGACTTGTTCTGCTAGACTTATTTTTCCCTATATATTAAGTATGTGTACTTAATAGTTATACCTACATGATGTAGGTATAAGTATAAGTACGGATGTAGGCTACATTCGTATAAAGATATTCTATTTTCTTCAATTTCGGTCGTTTTTTAATTCACAAGTCAATGAAATATTAAAAGACGGAAAAAATTGGGTAAATTGGTACCCTCGGACGGATTCTAATATTTAACTGCTCCACGATTTTTTAAGTACTGTTGCTTTTCGAACGAGTGTGTTTAAATGTGTTATTGTACTTACAGAACAGTATTACGATTGATGTACGGGTGCGGTATTACGATTACGATGCGGTATTACGGTGCGGTATCACGGTGCGGTATTACGGTGCAGTATTACGGTTCATGTACGGGTGCGGTGACGCCTTTGTCGTATAGTATGTATGTAGGAATACGTATACACGTAATACTGTACTTAATTAGCAAAAGTTCAATCAACAGTAGGCAGAAGGAAGTTAAAGACTACCAACATGCGCATAGGTATAAATTACATATTACTTAAAGCTTATAATATTTAGATAATTATAGAATTATTATTAAGAATTTAATACTTACATGCATAATGATAGAATATCTCTAGAAACTTACAGATTAATCCGCCGCTGTTGATTGATGCTTAATGAGTGACGGTCTCCGAAGCTGTTGTTAAAAGTACTCATGTTGTTAGCATTCTATACTAGAGGAATCAGTGTACAGTGTACAATGGAATCCGGTAATTCTTGCCTGACTGTAATTTTGTAGACGGACCTAAGCGGGACTGATCGTGCTGACAGTGTGCAGAGCGGAACAGGCACTCCGTAACCAGTAATCACCGGAAGTTGGTATCGCAACGCCCAGGTGATACTGAAATACGGAGTAGCTGCCATAGGGCAATTTATACGGCTTCTACGGAGAGCCACTTGTAGGAAAAGCATTAATTTTAGCAGTCGAAAAAGAAAAGTGTATTAACGCTTCACGAGTCCATTAATTCACATGAAATTTGATTAGCCAAATTATTCATGTTTGGCATTTTTAAGTGGTTAGCACGGTCCCCTTTAAATGGTCGGACGAAGTGGACTCAGGAACAGAATTTGGTGACAGTACAGTTGCCGCTTGTGATACTGAGACCATACCGGATATACACAGCTTTGCCGTTTGTCTACGGCTTCATCGCTATCCGGAGAGGCACCAACTAAGATCTGTATTATTTACTGTGATAATTCGCCTAATTATTAATAAAATAAATACACAAGAAATATTAAATTTTTTCATAATTAATAAAATAAATTACTAGAATGACCAAGTTATTATAAAAATAAATAAACAATTACATGTTACTAAGTTATTAAAGTAATAAAATTATATATTTGTAAAATTATAATAAAAGTAAAATATAATATAAAATTTAAAATAATATGAAATTATAAAGGATTTTTCGGAGCGCTCGCGGCCGTGTCAACTTCGTATGTCGCTCAGTCTGGACCTAGCGCACTGCGTCTTTTACGCGAACATCCCGCTATAGCACCGGATCATGGCCATCGTCCGCCAACGGTAAACGCTCTGCCTATGTTCTACATGTGCGAGCAGCCGCGGCGACAGGCCATGGCGCATCTAAAGGGTCTGCTGGTCAGCAACGGCGTCGAAGGAAATGAGGCGCTACTACACCATGGCCCACCACATACTCGTATTTCAAAACGATTTAAATAATTGAAAAAAAGAAAGTAGTAAATTTGTTAGAAATGTCGTATTTTTAAAAATGTAAGAGCATTGTAATCATATTTGTAATTATATAATTACACCAGTCTGTTGTATGAGTCGTTGGTCCTCCTTTCATAATTTCCCGTTAAACTGACGCTGGACCAGTTGATGGTTGCTGTTTAGTTGCAGCAACGTCATGACCCGTGCGAGACCATCAGATTCAGGCTGCCTACTCCCTACAAGCTGAAGCACCAGCCCCTCCCAAACGTTAAGTCCTATGGCAGGCCATGCCGGTATCACACGCGGCAGTAACAGCCACGCCACCGCCCAGCTCGCCCGATCGGAATGATACCGAAGGACCCA
>NW_026570775.1:0-7546 GCF_019649055.1 Paramacrobiotus metropolitanus
ATGTGCAAAATAGATCTGCCAAGATAGATGTACTTACTGTACTGTACTGTACGTCAATTACTCATTAGTCATTAAAGTGATTAAACTCATTATACCATTCTTTATCAATTTTGAGACTTGAGTACTTAATGTACAAAATTAACTACTGTAAACTTTTATTACAGTGTTTTATTTGTTGTAGTGTTCTATTTTATTTTTAACTACAATACGACTGGCGTGTGCAATATAATTTATTAAGTATATTCGTATAGCAAAGCAAAAAACTGCCAAGTAGAACTAAGCGGAATTAGGGAATAAATGCCCCATGTTAAATTATAATCTCACGAATGAGAATTTAGTGTAACCATTAATTTCCTATAGTTAGCATGTAGCAGTACTTCATCAAATTTCTTATTATTAATTTTTTTTACAATCCGGCATCCGCAACTTGGAAAATGTGTTGAAAGAAATCTCAGTGAAGACTCAGGATCAAAAATAAAATCGTACGGTTTTTGATTGGGTTCAGGTGGTTTTTACACGAATACGTTCGTTCCTCGTAAATTAAAAGAACAGCAAAAATGCATTCTCGTAAGTACTACTACAGTCTACACTACTGTACTCTACAGTCAGTACAGTGTACCGTGTACGCGATAATTGATATCGTACAAACTAGAGTACTACAGTAACCAGTGCCAGTGGCACAGTAGGAACTAGAAAATTGTTATATATATTTGTGTATTTCAAAAGTTGCGTTGGTAGTCATGGATTTATCTACATTTATAGTATTACTCAATAATAAGTTCAAGGCGGAAATGGTTTTAAGTTTAACCCGTTCCCGTCCATCCCTGTCAAATGGCAGGGTGGCGGACTTTGTTTCTGTAGCAATCCACAATGTATTAAGATCGCTTTAAGCGATTTTATTTCACAGCAGGGATGTCAGTGGTCGTTATAAAAATTTCTGTCATCAGATGAAGCACGTCTGGGGCACACGACCACTGGTCAAAGATGAGCAAAATGACACTTTTAGGGTTCGCGGAGGTCTTGCTGCCCCTGCAGCCGTCCAGCACCCAATAATTTACAGATAATTCACCCAAGCTGATTCTGTGGCACACATTCCAGAAGTGGCAAACGGTTTGAAAGAATTAGTGGACAGTGGACAAGTAGGGTCATTCAAAAATTTTTGAATGACCCTGTTTATCCACTGTCCATAATTTAAACTGTTACCACTAAGAATGTGCCACAAGGTAAGTATTGAGTGCTAGGCAACTAGTATGGGCTAAAAGTGTCATTTTCTTCATCTTTGACCAGTGGTAAAATGTGCCCCAGCAAACATCTGATGACAAAATTATAACACCACTACATCCTACTGTGGAATATCGCTTAAAGCAATCTGCTACATGTGTTCTTACCCAATCTTTTTCACCCTGCTGTTGAACGAACTGAGTAACAATCAAAACATAAAATCTATATAAAATTTCGGTAAAGGTAAAGATCTGTACCAGTATGGTGCATTACATTACTGTTATGGCCTAACAGTAAACTCATTAAAATTAACATGTCGTCGTCGTCGTTGCATGTTTATTGCACTATATAGCACCATGGTACAATAAGAAGTATTGTCACTGTTATTAAATTCATAAGACTGAACAATCTTTAATTGCATCGTCTGTATCGGTTTTTTCTGTATCGGTTTATTCGGTAAGGTAACTCTCGTACACCAGTACTTTAAAAAATTACAACCATTTCAAAGTACTGCTTTACATTACATTTAAAGTACTGCAGTACTTTCCAGGTGTCTCAGTGCTCAATCGCATGTTTCGGCCTGTTCGGGGATGTTCGGCAAGGTCACATTGGTGCATCACTACTTTGGAAGTATTACAGTACTTTCAAAGTACTGTCCTACTTTCAAAGTGCAGTACTTTCCAGGTGCCTCAGTGCTTAATCGGCCTGTTCGGCAAGGTCATTCGTGCATCAGTACTGGAAGTATTACAGTATTTTCAAAGCACTGTCCTACTTTCAAAGTACTGCAGTACTTTCCAGGTGTCTCAGTGCTCAATCGCCTGTTTCGGCCTGTTCGGGGATGTTCGGGAAAGTCACTTTGGTGCATCAGCACTTTGGAAGTATTAGCGACAAAGCACTGTCCTACTTTCAAAGTACTGCAGTACTTTCCAGGTGTCTCAGTGCTCAATCGCCTGTTTCGGCCTATTCGGGGATGTTCGGAAGGTCACTTTGGTGCATCAGTACTTTGGAAGTATTACAGTACTTTCAAAGCACTGTCCTACTTTCAAAGTACTGCAGTACTGATGCACCAAAGTGACCTTCCCAGACATCCAGGCTGAAAACAGGCAATACTACTGAGACACCTTGAAATACTGCGGTGTTTTGAAATGCATTACTTTTCAAAGTACTAACCTGAGACACCAGAAAGTACTGGGTGTTTTTGGAAGTATTACAGTGCTTTCAAAGTACTACTTTCCAGGTGTCTCAGTGCTCAATCGACTGTTTCGGCCTGTTCGGGAAGGTCACTTTGGTGCATCAGTACTTTGGAAGTATTACAGTACTTTCAAAGCACTGTCCTACTTTTAAAGTACTGCAGTACTTTCCAGGTATCTCAGTGCTCAATCGCCTGTTTCGGCCTGTTCGGGGATTTTCGGAAGGTCACTTTGGTGCATCAGTACTTTGGAAGTATTACAGTACTTTCAAAGCACTGTCCTACTTTCAAAGTACTGCAGTACTTTCCAGGTGCCTCAGTGCTCAATCGCCTGTTTCGGCCTATTCGGGGATGTTCGGGAAGGTCACTTTGGTGCATCAGTACTTTGGAAGTATTACAGTACTTTCAAAGCACTGTCCTACTCAAAGTACTGCAGTACTTTCCAGGTGTCTCAGTGCTCAATCGCCTGTTTCGGCCTGTTCGGGGATGTTCGGGAAGGTCACTTTGGTGCATCAGTACTTTGGAAGTATTACAGTACTTTCAAAGCACTGTCCTACTTTCAAAGTACTGCAGTACTGATGCAAAGTGACCTTCGAACATCCCCGAACAGGCGAAACAGGCACTGCGGTGTTTTGGAAGTATTACAGTGCTTTCAAAGTACTAAGCACTGAGACACCTTGAAAGTACTGCGGTGTTTGGAAGTATTACAGTGCTTTCAAAGTACTACTTTCAGGTGTCTCAGTGCTCAATCGACTGTTTCGGCCTGTTCGGGAAGGTCACTTTGGTGCATCAGTACTTTGGAAGTATTACAGTACTTTCAAAGCACTGTCCTACTTTAAAGTACTGCAGTACTTTCCAGGTATCTCAGTGCTCAATCGCCTGTTTCGGCCTGTTCGGGGATTTTCGGGAAGGTCACTTTGGTGCATCAGTACTTTGGAAGTATTACAGTACTTTCAAAGCACTGTCCTACTCAAAGTACTGCAGTACTTTCCAGGTGCCTCAGTGCTCAATCGCCTGTTTCGGCCTGTTCGGGGATGTTCGGGAAGGTCACTTTGGTGCATCAGTACTTTGGAAGTATTACAGTACTTTCAAAGCACTGTCCTACTTTCAAAGTACTGCAGTACTTTCCAGGTGCCTCAGTGCTCAATCGCCTGTTTCGGCCTATTCGGGGATGTTCGGGAAGGTCACTTTGGTGCATCAGTACTTTGGAAGTATTACAGTACTTTCAAAGCACTGTCCTACTTTCAAAGTACTGCAGTACTTTCCAGGTGTCTCAGTGCTCAATCGCCTGTTTCGGCCTGTTCGGGGATGTTCGGGAAGGTCACTTTGGTGCATCAGTACTTTGGAAGTATTACAGTACTTTCAAAGCACTGTCCTACTTTCAAAGTACTGCAGTACTTTCCAGGTGCCTCAGTGCTCAATCGCCTGTTTCGGCCTGTTCGGGGATGTTCGGGAAGGTCACTTTGGTGCATCAGTACTTTGGAAGTATTACAGTACTTTCAAAGCACTGTCCTACTTTCAAAGTACTGCAGTACTTTCCAGGTGTCTCAGTGCTCAATCGCCTGTTTCGGCCTGTTCGGGGATGTTCGGGAAGGTCACTTTGGTGCACCAGTACTTTGGAAGTATTACAGTACTTTCAAAGCACTGTCCTACTTTCAAAGTACTGCAGTACTTTCCAGGTGTCTCAGTGCTCAATCGCCTGTTTCGGCCTGTTCGGGGATGTTCGGAAGGTCACTTTGGTGCATCAGTACTTTGGAAGTATTACAGTACTTTCAAAGCACTGTCTCAAAGTACTGCAGTACTTTCCAGGTGTCTCAGTGCTCAATCGCCTGTTTCGGCCTGTTCGGGGATGTTCGGGAAGGTCACTTTGGTGCATCAGTACTTTGGAAGTATTACAGTACTTTCAAAGCACTGTCCTACTTTCAAAGTACTGCAGTACTTTCCAGGTGCCTCAGTGCTCAATCGCCTGTTTCGGCCTATTCGGGGATGTTCGGGAAGGTCACTTTGGTGCATCAGTACTTTGGAAGTATTACAGTACTTTCAAAGCACTGTCCTACTTTCAAAGTACTGCAGTACTTTCCAGGTGTCTCAGTGCTCAATCGCCTGTTTCGGCCTATTCGGGGATGTTCGGGAAGGTCACTTTGTTGCATCAGTACTTTGGAAGTATTACAGTATTTTCAAAGCACTGTCCTACTTTCAAAGTACTGCAGTACTTTCCAGGTGTCTCAGTGCTCAATCGCCTGTTTCGGCCTGTTCGGGGATGTTCGGGAAGGTCACTTTGGTGCATCAGTACTTTGGAAGTATTACAGTACTTTCAAAGCACTGTCCTACTCAAAGTACTGCAGTACTTTCCAGGTGCCTCAGTGCTCAATCGCCTGTTTCGGCCTATTCGGGGATGTTCGGGAAGGTCACTTTGGTGCATCAGTACTTTGGAAGTATTACAGTACTTTCAAAGCACTGTCCTCAAAAGTACTGCAGTACTTTCCAGGTGTCTCAGTGCTCAATCGCCTGTTTCGGCCTGTTCGGGGATGTTCGGGAAGGTCACTTTGGTGCATCAGTACTTTGGAAGTATTACAGTACTTTCAAAGCACTGTCCTACTTTCAAAGTACTGCAGTACTTTCCAGGTGTCTCAGTGCTCAATCGCCTGTTTCGGCCTGTTCGGGGATGTTCGGGAAGGTCACTTTGGTGCATCAGTACTTTGGAAGTATTACAGTACTTTCAAAGCACTGTCCTACTTTCAAAGTACTTTCCAGGTGTCTCAGTGCTCAATCGCCTGTTTCGGCCTGTTCGGGGATGTTCGGGAAGGTCACTTTGGTGCATCAGTACTTTGGAAGTATTACAGTACCAAAGCACTGTCCTACTTTCAAAGTACTGCAGTACTTTCCAGGTGTCTCAGTGCTCAATCGCCTGTTTCGGCCTGTTCGGGGATGTTCGGGAAGGTCACTTTGGTGCATCAGTACTTTGGAAGTATTACAGTACTTTCAAAGCACTGTCCTACTCAAAGTACTGCAGTACTTTCCAGGTGCCTCAGTGCTCAATCGCCTGTTTCGGCCTGTTCGGGGATGTTCGGGAAGGTCACTTTGGTGCATCAGTACTTTGGAAGTATTACAGTACTTTCAAAGCACTGTCCTACTTTCAAAGTACTGCAGTACTTTCCAGGTGTCTCAGTGCTCAATCGCCTGTTTCGGCCTGTTCGGGGATGTTCGGAAGGTCACTTTGGTGCATCAGTACTTTGGAAGTATTACAGTACTTTCAAAGCACTGTCCTACTTTCAAAGTACTGCAGTACTTTCCAGGTGTCTCAGTGCTCAATCGCCTGTTTCGGCCTGTTCGGGGATGTTCGGAAGGTCACTTTGGTGCATCAGTACTTTGGAAGTATTACAGTACTCAAAGCACTGTCCTACTTTCAAAGTACTGCAGTACTTTCCAGGTGTCTCAGTGCTCAATCGCCTGTTTCGGCCTGTTCGGGGATGTTCGGGAAGGTCACTTTGGTGCATCAGTACTTTGGAAGTATTACAGTACTTTCAAAGCACTGTCCTACTTTCAAAGTACTGCAGTACTTTCCAGGTGCCTCAGTGCTCAATCGCCTGTTTCGGCCTGTTCGGGGATGTTCGGAAGGTCACTTTGTTGCATCAGTACTTTGGAAGTATTACAGTACTTTCAAAGCACTGTCCTACTTTCAAAGTACTGCAGTACTTTCCAGGTGTCTCAGTGCTCAATCGCCTGTTTCGGCCTGTTCGGGGATGTTCGGGAAGGTCACTTTGGTGCATCAGTACTTTGGAAGTATTACAGTACTTTCAAAGCACTGTCCTACTTTCAAAGTACTGCAGTACTTTCCAGGTGTCTCAGTGCTCAATCGCCTGTTTCGGCCTGTTCGGGGATGTTCGGGAAGGTCACTTTGGTGCATCAGTACTTTGGAAGTATTACAGTACTTTCAAAGCACTGTCCTACTTTCAAAGTACTGCAGTACTTTCCAGGTGTCTCAGTGCTCAATCGCCTGTTTCGGCCTATTCGGGGATGTTCGGAAGGTCACTTTGGTGCATCAGTACTTTGGAAGTATTACAGTACTTTCAAAGCACTGTCCTACTTTCAAAGTACTGCAGTACTTTCCAGGTGTCTCAGTGCTCAATCGCCTGTTTCGGCCTGTTCGGGGATGTTCGGAAGGTCACTTTGGTGCATCAGTACTTTGGAAGTATTACAGTACTTTCAAAGCACTGTCCTACTCAAAGTACTGCAGTACTTTCCAGGTGCCTCAGTGCTCAATCGCCTGTTTCGGCCTGTTCGGGGGATGTTCGGAAGGTCACTTTGGTGCATCAGTACTTTGGAAGTATTACAGTGCTTTGAAAGTTGGACGTAGGGGTAATACTTTTGCTGCTGATGCACCAAAGTGACCTTCCCGAACATCCCCGAACAGGCCGAAAAGATGACTGACGCTGAGACACCTGGAAATGTACTAATTACTTGAAAGTAGAACAGTACTTTGATAGTGCTATAATACTGCCATAGTAATGATGCACCAAATGATTGAGACCTGAAAGCTGCAGTGCCGAATAAAGCAAAGTGCTGCTACGCTTTGAAAATACTATAATACTTTGCAGCTAAGTACTAGCTTTTAATGTTTACCATAAACAATCGGATTCGAGTTAGTACTGAATAAATGTGCGATTCATTAGTAGAGTTAATCTTTGATAAAAAAACACACAATGAAACCAAATAGAAATACTGTAATTAAGGTAGACTTTTCTCGAGCTGATTGTACCTCGCTTACACATTTTTCAGGTATAGAACTACTTTCTACCTTAATTTTTTGGAAAGAATATGTTTTAGTTGTAGTGTGGAGGTACTGGGAAGATTATAATGTACTGCAGTACTTTGTAGCAGGCAGTACTTGTGCAAATGCCCCATATACTGTTCGCCTGTTTCGGGATGTTCGGCGGTGTTCGGGAAGATCACCTTGAAAATGTATTGGTAGTACTGTATTATATTATTTTGAAATAAATACTGCAATATCTGTAGTGCGTAAGTACTTACTGTAAAGTGCTTTCGCCATCGTTCACACCACAAATCGGTCGATTTACAGTGAATTCCGACGGCTTTCAAGTTGACTTACAGGCGCTGCTGCAAATTATACAGTAT
>NW_026570776.1:0-7516 GCF_019649055.1 Paramacrobiotus metropolitanus
AATCCGCTAAATGGTTATAATTATGTCAAAAAAGTTTATGTCTTTCAGTTGTATCAGAACTGACTGCTATATGTGGTTTGTGTCATTTTGTCGTCTAGATCGGTTTCTTTTGAAATGTTTGACGTTTAGATTGTTTGTTTACAGTTTTTGAGGTAGACATCATGGCCATTGGGTTTAATAAAAGCCTGAACATACTTCGACAAATTCCTTATTCCGGCTTCCCCTTAAGTTTGATACCATATTCCGGCTAGTTAATTAAGCAATGGTAACTGACCGTTTGGGCAAGAATAAATCAAGATGTACAAGTGCAGCAAGGCATCAGGTACCCGGCACGCTTCAACTAAACCATCACATACGCAGTACACTTTTGAAAACAAATCGTTACTGTTTGACCTTTACTAAACCGATAAACATAATATAAGTAAAAGAAGCGGCGTCTGCGAAACTCATACAGGAAATGTTTTCCCGTACAAAACCGTATGCAGCCTAGAGGGGACAACCCGGCAACCGCTCCACTGCAAGGACAATAAGCTTCGTTCTTAGCCAGGACTTGGACTTTCAGCAAGCAGACTTAGCGTGGGTGTGTCAGCTGGATAAGGAAATGCAGTGCAATTCGGTTCAGTTGTTCCAACTGTACGCTTCGCCACCCATCAACACACCACTTCTTCCCGCGAAAATTGGATGAAGGTCGCGGATCAGCTGACTGCGTCGCACATAAGACCTACAAAACAGACATTCGCCACATTAGTTCGTCATATTGCTGTGACCGCGGAAGTTTTTCCGAAATTATCTCCCCATGGCGCCTAATAAATTGCGGCACTCGCTATGATAGTCTTTTGGGCAGCTAGGTTAGCCAACTACCAAGTGTGCACACTCGCTAAATCATCGTTTTTTGTCTTGACAATTACAAAGTTCATACATGATTGCGTTGATTTTTAACTTGTTAATCTCGTTAAGGTCGAAATTAATACGATTTTGAAAGCGTTTTTTTATACAGGTAGGAAAAGGTACTATAGCTTTAATGGAGCGTGAAAATTAAAAATCGGGAAAACTGTCGAAGAATTACCTGGCATGGCGTCTCGAAATCAAAACGCAGGTAGCTGTCTTCTAAAGCCTTCTCCATTCTTTTCATCAGCTTTGCCAAATGTCGCTCGTCCGGCTGTGACAAACTCGCATCCAGCGCATTCCACAGCGCACACGGGAAATCGTCGCCCAACGGCAGCCAAGACGTTAGCATTAGCTGTAATTTTTCAGGTACCAAGGCGACGTAGGAGCCCTTGCTGTCCGGGATGGTAAGTTGCACTGTACAACGGACCCATCGCATCCTATCGCACGGGAGAGCACCACACGTTACGATAAAACCGGCAAAGACATTGCCGCTCCAGCCACTGAGCTGATTCAAGGCAGTTTGGATCGATGGGTCAGGGTAATGTACATAACATTTGCCGTAGAAATCAAATCGGCCAAGCCTGAAACGACAAGGAATATCCACCAGATAGATCACAGACAACCGGATTCCGCTATTACGCTTTCCAACGTAATTAATCGCATCCGTAACTTTTAAAACACCTTCAACACACTCCAGACCGGTCAGAATAATGAGACTCGTTGAGGGACGAAGACAATGGAAGACCGTCGACATCATGCACGGGATAAGCGTGCGCATGACCTCCAATATGCCGCTATCCCCTGTCGCCGCCAAAACGAGACGGGCAGTTAAAACTGGCGAATCGAGTACGGCGTTCCATGCAGCGCACACCGTGCGGAGTCGGTTCTGGTCCCAAGTGTCCAAATGGGAGAACACTTCCAGCCACATTTCCACCGGCAGCGCATAGATCTCATCCACTGGACCGTTAGTTTGCGCTAATCCATGCAGAGGAGGAGGCTTATTTGGGTAACACGAACACACCAGTGCCAATACCATGTCAAAAGTGTCCTATAAGAATAAACCGAGTTGTGAAGTCTGATGTTTTTTCATGTTTTCATGGTTTTCTTTTGCCTCCTTATGCTTTCTTAGATTAATCCTAGGTCGTTCTTCGGTTATACTATTTTGGTTATTCTTAGGTTATTCTCTTCTCCTGACGGCCTACTGTACCTTGTGCACGCCATGAGAATAGCGGATCTCCGCCTCCGATATGGCCTCAACGTTCTCGGCTGAGGATCGACGTTCAATGCACCACACGCGTCCATCCGCAACGTTCACACAGGAGAACGGTTGACCCCATGAAAATAGATGGTGGTTTTGACGTTGAAGGGTATACCCATTAGCAGAGCCGAAATGTATTTCCGGGCACTCCGTGCTCCACTTGGAAAACTTCCCTTTAGCCACGACCTCCGGTTGACTAAACACGGCATCCTCAACAATCCCCTCACCGCGGTCAAGGAGACCTAATGCAAACTGTGGAGGAACAGCCCGCCCCACAGCGCCCCACCATACATCCGGACCGGGGATTCTCCAGCGAATACGCTCCACGGGAACAATATCCTGACACTCCGTTTTATTCCACCAATGGACAACTGCCATACCGTACGTGCTGGGTTCTTTGTAGCTCACTAAAGTGTGCAATGTAGCCGGGACCCAAATCCATGAATCGTAAGGAGTTTCGCGTATCAGCACTTCCACGGGAATCGGTGTGTTAGGGTAAGTGCGAGGCGGGTCGCTTTTCCGCACCTGCAGAGGCGCCGAAGAAGTGGGAAGGTAGACTTGACCAAAAGGAGTGAGTTCTCTGTTTCGCGTGGGACACAAAAAGTCGATGACGAGCCCGTCGTCAGCAATGTCCATCACGCGCCCGTACCGAAGTAGACCATCTTCGCCCAAGACATCCACACTGTTGCTCTGGTAGACTTGAATCGGCATGGTTGATGGAATAAGTCCTTGAATTTCTAGGGGAAACGGTCTTCTGGATTAATGAAACCAGCTTAGGGAAAATTCAAGCTGTCATCTGAGTTTTTCCGCAAATTCATACTTCGTAATGGCACGGCACCAGCACTGAGTGTCGACAATGAGGGTGCTGTTTGCAAAGTGCATAATGTTAACAACGGCCGTCTGGATGACGTTGAGATTTTCGAAGCCCAACGGACTGGTTGAAAATGATAATGCAGAATGTGCCTGAGCTGACCGAGACAGAGCTGACCCTCGTCTTGGACGGGTTGGCCGGAAACCTGCGGAATAATGATGGAAGCGTTCAGTGGGATGTGGCCAAACAGGTGAGTTTCTGTTCGTCGGGAAGTCAGTGCCTAACATTGTGCTGGTCCATGTTTAGCGTATATTGCAATGGAAGGAAAATTGCTCGGAGTTATCAGCAACTGGTTTAGCACTCCACAAATTACCATGCAAATAGCTAATCCCACCGCTAAGGATTTGGATAAATGGGAGGTGCAGAAGATGCCACCATACTTTCAACGCAATTTGCTGGCGCGGTTCGCCGGACGCTTGATTGAAAGCTGCCGTATTATGCTTAAGGGACACTATTTTGGGAATTGCCTTGGTTAGTGGGTGCGATGCATGGCGAAATTGTTTGTGGGTTCCATGGAATAATTTACTAACTGTAACTAAGGTGTTCTTTTTAATTGTTTTCATCTTTCCGACATTGTAAGTAAACAGATGCGATGATGTTTTGGGGTTTGCGGTCTGTTCCAAGAATCAGCATTGCTTCGGACAAAAAAGAGACTGGGTTCAGAAAATGTTTTGTGTTGGTAGATGACTTAATAAAAGTGATGCATAGTTTTTTTGTAGGTGGTTTTTATCATCTTGGGCCGAATTCTCGCTGACTTCTAACTATCAGTTTTTCTATTGATGCACCGCCCAGAACGGCCGATTTCTTTAGCAGTATGCGTGAACGCGGCGCGTTCCTCAAATAGATGATGACTAAATAGGAGCAGAACTGCGTTCACAGAGGCGCCTTTGAATAGGTGCAAAAGGATCGTTTAGGCACCTGCGACAGCCAGCCGAACCTGCATGAACGCAAGCCGCTAATTAAATGTTGTCAAAATATCGGGGCCAAAACAAAAGCAAGAATGTAACACCCGCTTGCCAGATGAACGTTTCCACACGAAAATAAATCGGCTGGTGCATGTACTCACAAATGTGCTGGTTGATCAGTTGCACTTCCAAATCGCGGCTACGACGACAATATATTTTTCCAAAAAAAAAAATCTATACAGATATACAGTACATAAAATAGATTGACTATCCCGTTATCATCGTTCAAAATTTTTAAAAATGACGGAATCTGAACTCGATCTGAATGACACTCTGGAACCGGAAGCCGACGCTGTCAACGCCAAAACACCACGTGAATCTCGGCAGTCTCGATCACGAGGTCCACGAGTTCCCCCATTTACGGACCAGCAACACCGGTAAACTTTTATTTACACTTTAAGCATGTTCTGTGCAGTTAGTATTTATTACTGGAAGATTTAACAACATTAAAATGTTAACGATGCTGATTATATTAGCTTTATTATCACCAAGCTGCTGGCCATGAACGATAAATTCAATGACTGCAAACAAAAGCGGCAGTATTAGGGAATTTGCAACAGCGGAAATGAAAGAAATCTACCTGAACTGCCGCACCTATGCCCACGTCCAAAAACGGTACGACAACTCTTTTATCACCTACAAGAGGAGAAACAGGAACTCTGGCACCGGAACTGAACCGTCTGAATGGCCGTTCTTCGAGTTGTTTGACTCGGTTTTGCATTACCGCAGACGTCAGCTTTGAAAATACACATAGACGAAAACGTAAGCGGCTAACCTGTAGGCAAACTTTAATATATTCAAAAGCAAATACTTTATGCTGTAATCCGTGATATTATAATTATTATTGTATCTAATTCAATAATATTTACATCAGTATTATTATTATATTACCATTTATTTTTATATTATCTTTTAATATTATAAACCCTTTATCGTTATAGTACCGTTTAATGACCTTTATTATTGTATATTTTTAGCCTTTATAATGCACTTATATTTTGAGTTAAAGTAACTTTAAATTTTAATGCGACACATTTTCAGGGTCGTTTAAAGAAAGCATGCGCGACATTATTCCGACAAACCGTGGATCGACGGGATTGCCGGAAACGGACGACATATCCGCTATGTGCGGGTATGATCCCGCCATTGAACAGGAAGAACGGGAGGCAGCAGACCGCACCTTGGCGCATTAAATCTACGCCACCAGAAAAAAAACGCCGACCGGACGTTCGTGCACAGGTACACAATACTACTGTGCACAATACACAGTACTTGTATACCATATATATTTAATCATATTTTAATGTTATATCTTTATTAATAATAAATTACTTATTGATATGCTGCCAGTACGCTGATTAAGCATTAATAATTGTGATACTCATTACAAAACTGTGTGTAGTAAGTACTTGATATACTGCAGGCAGATACTGGAGCTACAAAAAATGCATAAAAGTTTAAAAATGTTACTGTACTCGTACACTGAATTTTTAGTTGATGGGTAAGCTCGAAGCGCAATCAGAGAAATCGGATGAAAGAATTGCTTCGCTGCGACTGCTGCTAGCGGAAGATCGCGAGGAGCGCGCACAAGCAAACTCCGTGGTGATCGAGGAGTGCAAGAAAAACAAGGAGACAAGTGAAAAACTGATGAACAAAATTGATCAGTGGTTAAAGATTGGCGGTTTCAGTACTGATAGTGAGTAATTGGACAAAACGTTTTCATGCATGACCATATTCTAAGCACGCTACAACTACACTTAACATTTGATCGTAGAAACATTTAACGAGTTCTTGTTATTGGTTTTGACGTTCTAAGTATGCATACTATACTACGAAATTACAGTTTCTGGGCTGCAATAGCATTTTTCAAACACTTATTATGCACTCACGATGGTTGCTAGCTCATGCTTGTTGCATTGTTCGATGATTTTGTTTTACGATAAACGACCTAACAAAACACGTATTGGGTGTGCAGTAATATTACACTAAAAACCCATTTAAAATCTAGGTGAATAGGCTGTCAAAAAAATCGGAAAAAGAAGGGATTATAACTCGATAATTACTTCCCACCCAAAATTTTTTCATAAGCGTTAAGCGCTTCGCTGTAACTGTACGATCTTCAGCAGGCGTTTCGACAGGTACATCCTCATTGTAGCCCTGCTCAACGATTTCCGCCGGTGTATCATCGAAGTCAAACAGGTCCAGATGTCCAACGCATATATTATGGAGCAGACAGCAGACAAGTATTACGAGATTCACTGTGTTCATATCGCGATACGGAATGTGGAACATAATTGTCCACCTTCCTTTTAGCTGACCAAACGTTCGCTCCACGCAACCCGTTTACACGATATCATCCCATTAGTGTTTTTGCTCCGGTCGAGTGTGCCATCGTCGCGAAATGGCGTAATCAGCTGCTGGCTGAAAGGGTACGCGCTGTCACCCAGCAACGTAGCGCTGGGGGGGGCAACCACTGACACTCCCGAATTCTTGTACACAGTTGCATCATACACGACCGGCAAACCCAGAATACAGCGAAAAATACCGCAAGATGGGGAAGCAACTGCCTAAATTTTAAACTAAGTTGAATTCAGGATAATATAAACTTGAAAATGTATTATTACTTTCTTCAATTTGTGTTACGAGTACCTACTGTATGTATGTGTTGAAAATTTTAGTATAATCGGTACCTGTAAGATAACGCTGTATCTCTGCTTCCGGTTATAGTAACCTTCTGGGCCCTCAGACGGGCGTTAATATAAATATGCGAACCATCCACATGCCAATAATTTTTGGACACCAAACTGCACCTTTTCACGAAAAGCAGTGCTGCAGTCTTCCAGTATTATTTTTCGACTTGGGCAGACGTGGGGTTGGTTTAATGAATCACCAAAACGTCCTTCACAGCATTCAAAAATTTTGCAAAATATGCATAAGCAGTTGACCTCCGATGCCAAAACAGCAGAAACCACTGTGAAACTCGTACGATGTCCAGAATGTATAAGGAAACCGCTACTGATAAAGTAATGCTATTTGTGAACACCCAATCAGTCGCAGGCATGTCGATGGTAAATTTCGATATATCAGTGGCGCCAGCTGTTCACATAAAACTGGAAAAGTGGACCGATCCAGTCGGAAAGTGGCGGCGGAATTTTGGTTGGGAAAACTAAAATGTCATTATTGAAATAACCGTAGTGCAGTGGTTATCATTAAAGCGCCAACATCGCGCTTATTACTCTTTACGTGTCTTTATTTTTAGTGCACAATTTTGTTTAGCTTTGTAGATATATCGTCATATTAGCGAGTACCTTCTCGTGCAATTTATATAATAATTATTTGATGCCGTATAATTGGCACAAACCTCAAGCATTGTCACCGAATTGAAACGGCCTTTATGATCAATTGCGTCTGGATCCGTCGAAGTTCATCCGCAATGGACTCTTTCTCCAAATATATCGTTAGTCACGACATCTTCGACAATTTCCGCGATATTTATTCCGTTTGTGCAAGTCATATTGGGATTCAGAAGTTCTG
>NW_026570777.1:0-7235 GCF_019649055.1 Paramacrobiotus metropolitanus
ACACGGGCGCAGAAAATTCAAATTTGTGCAAATCATAATTTTCAAATTATAATTAATTTTTATGCATTAGCGCAGGTGGAAAACGGTTACCGCGAATATCACTAGCCCGTAGTCGCAATCGCAGTTCCGACGATTACCGGTGTGTGACAGTTGACACCCGTTCCAAGATCCTGTGCATCTACATTATGTTTACTTTGCTGCATATTCCGGGCATCTTTGCTGTATATTAAACAAGTGCAAGTACTGCGCAAGCGGTGTCACGCTATTTGGTGACAGATTGTTTAAGAAATCCTCGTACAGTTCAAAAGTTTACGGATCACGCAAGGATAGCGCTGCGACGCGGTGCGTTCTACGATGAGAACATTATTCTAACGGGCATATCTTAGAAGAGCAGCGGAAATAATAAACCTTTGCTTTAATGGTGTCTGTTGTGCACTAAACTCATTACAGATACCTCGCAAAGGAGATACGGAAAACCTCATAATGCGGCGCAAGTGCAGACACCACTGACGGAGAGATCAGTACGATAGGAATAATTACCGTAATAATCTATCCTACCGACCTACTCAACGACAGAGTATGAGCTGGTATCTCAATGTGGCATAGCTAAGTCTACGAATCTACGCGAAGCGAGAACTGCATCTCCGACGATAATTTAATTATGAACTCCAAAACTCCGAATGAGAGAACTGATCCCCAAAGTACTGCCACGCACGGACTTATATAGACACGGCGCATCCGTGTAGAAACAACCAAAAGTAAATCCGAACACAAAAGAGAAAGATCGAGAAAGTACAGCGAATAATAGAAAGTACGAGTCAAGCCGTCACTTTACGTACTGTACTGCTATATTCCGTCACCCCCGCAAACGGCTTTTGGGGAACCCAACACAAAAAGTAACGAAAAGAAAAGCAAAACAGAAATAAAAAACTAAACGAAGATGTCTCACGCTCTCGACTGGGCAAAGGCGGGCATTCCATCCACCGTCCAAGAATGAGTGACTGATCCTCCTGAGCCTCCTCCACGGGTGACTGAATGAGATGGCAAGTGAGGAGAGGATCCTAGACGGGATGGAGAGTGAGCGTAGGCAAGAGAAGTGAGGTTGGCAAAACGGCAGTCGGAGTGGAACAGACAGGAAAAACGTCGGAATGAAACAAACTTCATGTTTTGTTTTTCAGTGGCAAACATTAAATTAAGGGATGAATCGCCGATGAAAATTAAACAAAAACATCCGCGATTAATGCAAAATAAAAGTAAATGAAAGTACCACTTTGCAAATGTGAAACACAATGAAAACGCAAACAGTCAGCAGTGTAACTCGGGGCGGTTACCAATGCGACTCTCGTAGCAAACACACAATCACCGTTTGAAGTAGAGATGGCAACGGCTCAGCCGAAGCCGCTTGAGCCGCGGCTAAGCCGGCTTCGGCTGAGTCGGCTCGACCCAAAATTGTAGCCGTAGCCGATGCTAGCCGAGCCGATTGAGCCGGCTCGGAGTCTCAGCCAGCCGCGAGCCAGCCGTAAGCCGATGTCGGCTAACGGCTTGCGCATTGTGGGGAAAAATGTGTTGAAACGTTACGTTTTGGCTCTTTTTGGCCCGTTCAAAGCCGATTGTCAGACTTGAAAACTCGATGTTCTTATAAAAAATCGCTGAATTTTTGTTTCGGAGATCCGTTTTTCCAATACAAATTGATCAAAAACAGTTTTGATTAAAAGCGAACAGAACAAAGTGCTTTTTATTTAAAAAGTACTTGTGTTTTCCCGCGCTAAAAAACTATCGGCTAAGCCGGCTCGGAGCCGGCTCAGTCGGCTCGCGTTCTCAGCCGAGCCGTTCGAGCCGGCTCAGGTAGGTGAGCCGATACCTTCGAGCCGGCTCGCTATTTTAGCCAGCCGCAGCCAGCCGATAAGCCGTTAAGCCAGCCGTTGCCATCTCTAGTTTGAAGGCGTTCAAAAAGGATATCTTCGGGAATAAAATCCCAAGAAATTCACAGGCGAATTGTCCACATCACTGGACTTATCTTCGTACACCATTTGTACTTCCTGACCGTCAACTTCAATAACAGCATTTTTTAGATTTGCTAAAGTTTGATTCACAAATTTAGGCTTGCTACAATCATCTGCGTCGATGCGTCGAATTGCCGACGCATACTCGTACTGATCACACTTTGTAGTGCACGGGCTTTCTTTTTGCGACTGCGTAAGACACATTTCAACTTTTTCGATCGGCAAATTGCCGCACAATTCAGTTACATTTTCAGATTTCGGCAATTCTGATACATCTTTAGAAACTTCAGCAAATTCACACTGCGACAAAACATTTTCAATCGTTTTCACCATATTGTACCAGTAATACCTGGTGGTCAGATACTTCTGAATTGACACACCGTTCGGTAATAATTCATTTTTTAAATACCGACTTTCCACAGACTGAATAAGTTTTACTTGCCATTGTTTAGGCACCACAATTCTATCAATACCATTTCTTGAGCGCTTACGACACAGCAATCCATTTACCACAACCATATGATAAATTTCTTCATTTTGAAATTTACTTTTGGCTTTAACGGGATTTTTGTACAAATAATACCAGTGTCTGGTATCTTTATGTGTACGCTGTTCAGCTTTCCAAAACTTTTCATTAACGAAATTTTTAGCCATAAAGGCGCCAACATTATTATCGGGCTTACCCCCGCAAACTTGACTGGTCACAGTCGTTTGCAACGTATCGGGCGGTAGCTCATTGGGCCCCATTCGCCCCCGCAAACTTGACGGCTGCTGCACTTCAGTTTCCACATTTTCTGGTTTATGAAAATCGCACCGTACAGTACGAATTTCTAGTGACCGCATTTCAACCCGTTTCATATTGTACCGTTTTAGCACTTCAACAGGCGGTTCCTTTGACACTTCTTTCCATTTACCACTAAATGTACAGTACTTAGCCGGATGCAACTCGTGACATTTAAAACAGATCGGCTGACCGCTATCGGTTCGCCATTTGTTCACGTCAATTTCAACATTTCCAATCATGTACGGCTTTCTACCGCGATCACTGTAACTTTCATAGTTTTCATGCTCTTCGTCATACTCACGTTCGTCATCATTAAAGCTTTCAGTTTCATATGCATTGTACACATGTTCACAATCATCATCATCTTCACAGTAGTCTTCATTTTCGTACATTTCCTTTTGTAATTTCAGTGAGTACAGCGTTTTCAGCTGTGCCATAACGTCTTCAGCAGTTTTCGGTTTTGACATGATCAACTTTTCATACCATTTCATACGGCTTTCTTCAGTCCCTGAACAAGAACTGAAACTCTTACTTCTTCCTTCGTACTCAATGTAATAAACCAATTTAAGAAGCCATCAACATAAGAATTTACCGTGTCTTCCTCTTTGAAGACGCGTGCATACATCGCTTGCCGTATTTCGGCCGGGTCACTCTCCGATGAGAAGTGATTAATTAAAACTTCTTTCCAGTAATTCCAGTCTTTATCTGGATTTAATTTTTTAGTTTCCGCATACCACAAGTACGCGTCACCTTTCAGTGCATACGACAGTCCTTTATCAATCAGCTGCTTTTCAGTCCAGCCATTCAAATCTTTACACCTTTCGCAATCAATAATGAACCGTTCAACGTTACCACTCTCTTGGGTACCTTCATACACTTGCGGGTACTGTATTTTTTCACTTGCTTTAGGCGATCGCTGCATTTCTTCCATTTTTAACATGAGCGCTAGTTGACGCTCCATCAGTTTATCGGCTCGTGTTCTTTCTACGCAACATTCGTTTTCAAATCTTTCAGTTTTATTACGCAGTTTATTCAGTTCAGCGTTCAGCGCACTGTTTTCAACTTCCATATCTGTATTGCGGCTGTTTAACGCATGACATATACGGTTCGCGTTGCTGTACTTCCTTTGAAGTGCAAGCGCGGCATATAGAGATGCCCAAGCTAACTCTTTCAATTCATCAACATTGAATTCTTCTTCAATTCTGATTTCCCAGTTTTCAACTGCTGCTTCAAACCTGTTTTGGTTAAGCGAACATTCAATCAGCTCTGACTGCAACGGGTGCATGTCGTACCACAATTCTTCATTTTCTGCGATTCCACCAAACTGTACGGCATTTTCATTTTGCTTTGCTGCATTATCGTATGCAGTTGACGCTACGCCTTCCATTCTTTTAAAGTTTTCAGTGTCCATTGCACTAACTTTAAGTTTTTTATCCCGTAGACTCTTTGTTCTACGCGGAAACTTCAGCTACGCTATTGTTTTCAGTGTTCGTTACACTGGCTACCGGGCTGACTCTTTTGTTCTCACCCGGATACTTCAGAATGAGATTTTGATCGTCGGTGTTCTCTCACCGCTCACAGCGCTCGCAATTGCTCTGGCTGTATGGCTACGCTACGATATGGTGCACCTGTATGCTCTCGCTTTTCGCTCTCGCATACAAAACTATAGCTCAAGATTTGTGTCGACACTTTGAATGCTCAGGCACTGCTCTGGCAAACAAAATACTTTAGCTCAAGGAAAACTGCTTTCGAATTCTGTCTACTTGCAGTCCAGTTACGTAACTGCTACGCTTTAGACTTTCTAGGAAACTCGTGCTCCGGCCGGTAGCTACGAGTACCTGCTTCCGATTCAATTCATCAATTCACTTTCGTCATATCCAATTCATATTCGTCATTTCATTTCACTTTAGTGCTCATGGGTCGATCTACAGGTTATCCCTGCATCGCCCTGCTGGCAGGACAAACTGCTCAGCGTCCAGACAGGGCAAATCCCCCGGACATTTACAGGTCTTCGTCGTGGGTCGCAGGCACGGATCAGCAGGGTTCCCCCTTACTGACGCGTCGCCAGTACCCGGACTACTAACTTTGTAGGCGTCCAGACGGCAGACCAGCTGCCCGGACATCCGTCCAGTCAATACAGTTGTACCCGGACTGAGCACAATCTAAAAGCCAACATTCACAATCGCAATTTCAGTCACAGGTTTACTTAGCTAGCCATCGGTTAGGTTCGAACATCGGTGGGCGCCATGACGGAGAGATCAGTACGATAGGAATAATTACCGTAATAATCTATCCTACCGACCTACTCAACGACAGAGTATGAGCTGGTATCTCAATGTGGCATAGCTAAGTCTACGAATCTACGCGAAGCGAGAACTGCATCTCCGACGATAATTTAATTATGAACTCCAAAACTCCGAATGAGAGAACTGATCCCCAACGTACTGCCACGCACGGACTTATATAGACACGGCGCATCCGTGTAGAAACAACCAAAAGTAAATCCGAACACAAAAGAGAAAGATCGAGAAAGTACAGCAAATAATAGAAAGTACGAGTCAAGCCGTCACTTTACGTACTGTACTGCTATATTCCGTCACCACTCTGGTTTAAGCATACTTCAAGTATTCTTTTCTCTAATTCACAACAGTAGTATGTCAGCACAACGCAAAATTTTCTAGAAAATCCTCAAGCACCAACTGCATCAATAGTCCAGCAATGGGAAACAAAAGCAGTTTTATTTTGTATCTCGGGCTGTACAAATCTTCAAAGAACCTTAATTTGTCAGCAAATGTCAAACACTATGGTCAAGTGGATCACCTTAGGCATATACTCGAGCACATTTTTAAGGTAATAACATAATTTCCTCGGCCCATGGAATTCAACAAGGAGATCCGCTTGGGCCATTATTGTTTTGTCTGTGTACAGATGAACTGTCAAAAGGAATGCTGTCTGTATTCATCTTGTGGTTTTTGGATGACGCGACGATGGGAGGTGATGTGGGAACTGTATTGTCGGATTTTAAGAATGTTATCGACTCTGCATGGGAGAATGGGCTGCAGATCAACCCTAAGAAATGTGAATTATTTATAAAGGGAGGAACGGTGGCTGAGCAGCAAAAAATTTTCCGGATGTTTACCGAAGTAGCTCCTGGTATCCAGTGGGTGGCCGAAGACTAGCTGGATCTGTTAGATGCTCCACTGACTGATTGGGCAATCGGGCGAGTGCTGGATGGCAAGATCGGTCAGATCAAACGACTGACCGACCTTCTTGGTGTGTTACCAGCTCATCAGGCGTTATATTTGCTCAAGAATAGTCTTTCTCTGCTCCGGTTGTTGTTTACCCTTAGGTGTTCGCCTTGTTGGAAGTGCCCTGATAGACTGCACGAATTTGACGAATCCATAAGGAGGAAAGCACAGGAAATCACCACCGTTGAGATGTCGGAGTCAGTGTGGAAACAAGCTTCCTTGCCAGACGGGATGGGAGGAATAGGGCTTCCGAAAGCAGAGGAAATTTCCTTGCCTGCATACTTATCCTCGCGTTATGCTACTAAGAAACTTGTTGCCGAAATAGTGCCAGAGGAAGGCGAAGACGACATCGGGTCGTGCGTGGAGGAATTTCGTGAGAAGACCAGTGAGGAGCCGCCCCACAAGAGTATCGTATCAGTCGGCGTGGACGGCAATTGTGTACGCTAGGGAGCATCGATTTTTATTGGAAAGTGCTGACGTTATCGAAAAAGCGCGCTTGTTGGCATTCTCCACAAAAGAATCTGCTTCCTGGTTGTCCGCTTTGCCTGTAGCCAGCCTTGGGAATTTGTTGGACGAAGCGGCAGTGAGAATCGCAGTTGCGCTGCGCTTGGGTGCTGTCATCTGCAGCGAACATAAATGCATTTGTGGAAGTATGGTTGATAAATTCGGTCGGCACGGACTGTCCTGTAAACGAAGTAAAGGGAGGATTCCTCGACATGAACATTTGAATGATATCACACAAAGAGCAATCGGATCCCTGAAGATTTCATCTATCCGTGAGCCTACGGGTCTGGAACGAAAGAACGGTAAACGGCCGGATGGTTTAACTCGTTATCCTTGGAAAAACGGCAAAGCACTGGTGTGGGACGTAACAGTCGCCGATACGTTTGCACAGACTTATATCGGTCAGACATCCGATCATGTGGTGCTGCAGCAGAAGCGACCGAACATCGGAAGTGCGGCAAGTATGCTGACTTGGCTGACCGGTACAATTTTTAACCCGTCGCGTTAGAGACAATGGGAAGCTGCGGTCCTCGCACAATGGATTTTATTAATGATCTAGCTAGACGCATCAGAGAGCAGACTGGTGAAATTCGCGCAAAGTGGTCAACGTTTTAGTATTGAAATTCAGCGCGGTAATGCTGCTTGTGTCTTGGGAACTGTTGAAAAGCAGCATGAGCTGGATGGTTTATTATTAGT
>NW_026570778.1:0-7218 GCF_019649055.1 Paramacrobiotus metropolitanus
CACTTAACCTTTTTGAAATTTTCTTACAGCCTTACCTCAGAAACCGGATGTAGCAGGCACGAACGGTTTCATAGCAATGTCTATCAATCATCTGGCTACAGAATGTCATGGAAAAAAGGTTACAGAGTGCGCGAAAACGAAAGTTTTCGCGCAGATACAAGAAACTGAGTCCATGTTCCAGGTCACTTCCCTTTAATCAAAGTTTTCTTTGAGGTTTCTTATATGGTTTTACTGTTCGTATTCGACAGCAGGAACAATGTTGTTAACAATAAGTTCTGCCATTCGGCGCAAACGAGAAATTAATAACATTCACGGTCCAAAAACCATTCTAAAAAAATCCTTGAAAAAAACGTAAATGTTGTTGTTGTAAATGCACTGCTGTAAATGCTTCAAAAAATTAGAATTATCCATAATTTATAAACTGTGTGACCCACTGACCACCGTTTTTGCAAAAATCTGTTGATTTTAAACTACACGCATAGAACATAGCAGTGCGCGGCTGGTCGGTTCGTTCACTCCTTAATTCGTAGCGGTCAAAGTCGCCACTTTTTTGACGGTCCAGGAAGAAAAACTATACCGGCTGGTACATTCAATTTCTGCATGTAACTACCGGTACCTAAAAAACCGCAGACATATTATAAGAGTTCAACTATGGCGACTTATCGAACGTTAACCGTACGATACGGCAACAACCCATGAGTAATCACGAATGATGCATAGAAAAAACATCCAATCACGCGATAACGAAGCAACCGTTGCAGCTGCGATATTTGAGCGCCCCAACTTACGATAAATTATACGTATCATACGGTATGGGGAGCACTGTATAAGGAACGCGAAACGAAAATTAGAAAATTTTACTACAGTACTTAATTAATTTGTATGGCAGGTGAACAACGCTTTGCACTTTACTATGCGATATCACAGTAGCCAGAATATCCACATGACATATTCATGCAAATTAGCACTGAAATTAATCAATTTGTCTAATTAGATTGATTTCAGCCTTAATTGTTGCCCAAATAAAGAAGCCGCTCTGCTGGTGAATTAATTAATGAAGATTCATAATAATGGCAGAGGTTATTTTTAATAATAATTCAGATATTTCATAGATGAACTGTGTACGCGACCTAAAACAGCTGCAGACTGCATGGATAAGTCAACGATGCCGAATCGTAAATCTAGTCGAGACTAGGTTTACGATACGGCAGACTTATGCAACGTTGCCTTAAAGTGGGCATGTGTTGACGGTTCCGTGCATCCAATCCATGAGCGCAGCCTTATCTCGCAATGACACATGCAGATAACTCACACATGTCGAACCGTTCGACGTGACGATGAATATGTGTTTTGAATTCTTATATTATGACTATATCAAAGTGCGCCCATCCAGCTGCCGTTGTGATTTACTGGCTTGCTTTACTAAAATGGGACTGCATTATTTACTAATCTAGTAAGTTGCTAATAAAATTCTTAAAGGTCACTGAGAATATCGTTCCGCCCGTATGGGGAACGGAATACAGTATCTGAATGAACTTTTCCCGCATCACAATAGCGCAGCCCGTACGAAGTTGTACGATTGCCTTGTAAACCGCTAGCTGAATATGGCTGTACAGTATTGTGGCCTTCTGCCAACAAAAAACTTTAGCTGACTTAGTCAAAAAATGTCAGTTTCGGCTTTGGAAAACGATTCGATTTCGCCCGGGTAATTTTGATTACTCGGAAGCACTCAAAAAGTCTGGGCGCAGGTCATTACTGTTCTGCCCTATCCAAAGATCCCTGCTTGTTACGTACAACCTGGTCTTTGGCGTCCTTCCGTATAGTGAAAAATTTTTGAAGTTTCGCGAGAAAATTGCTGTTACGTATCATCCCGTTGCAGGCCGGATGCGTCAGATTACCATGCTGGACCAACATCCATATGCACTGGAACCCGTAGGAAGTAGGAACGTTGTCCTTTTGGATGGGTGCCGGCGGACATTCCTTAGCGAACGAAGCTTTGCCTTCCTCCTGGCCAGCCTGTGGAACAAAATCAGGCTTTCCAAACCGTACACTTGACAATTGGTCACTTCGATATATCTTTGACAGTTTGGCTACCGTGAAGTGGACGGACTTAAAATAAACTAAAATGAACGTTCGATTCATGTTGATCATCATCCTCTGAACTACTCTGTTGTTAATGCTTATACTAACACGCAATGCGTAGAATGCGGGTATTACGTCCGTACGTGCTGTGCCGTATGTCCTGTCTGTTCTGTTACGTACGACTGCTGCTCTTATCCAACGCATTTGATCACTGATTCCATTTAAGCCTTCTTGTTGCATGATCAGTCTTTGGTCTGCCGTGTTAGAAGAGTCTGAACTCTGAAGACTGTGAAGAAGTTTGCTTTTACCAAAAAGTTGGTGTGACCTTCTGGTAGAAGTGCGTGCTGTTCTGTTGATTAAACGTTTGGGAAGTTCCTGAGTGTTTGGGTTTCGGTAACTTTCGTTAGGCACATCGCTGTACCTAGCGGAAGTAGAGTTTGTTTGTGTATGACCACTCATCGGAGTCCAGAACGCATTCCCACTGTACCGACACTGTATAGTTGGTCTGGGTCATCGAGTACGGTAGCCGCGGTGCGACTTCCGTACAGCATGTACGCAAGGCTTTCGCCACTTTCTACTTAAGGCTTTCGCCACCGCGAATGCCTTTTCTATTACGAGTTGCCTTCGACCGTGCGCAGGTTGCACCTGATCACGCAGACATTATGCCCGTTAAACGACAAACAGCAAAATCATTCCTTAGTTTCCGTGGTCACGGAGCCGGTTATCTATTTTATAGTGCTCCTGGCAATGTGCGTCTTCTTTTAGCGACCAGATGTCGAAGGCTGAACTGCTGAAGCCCCGTTATTCGAGATAATTTATCGTCGAAACTTTCATGATTCTGCGTGACATAAATTTTTAAGGTTTGGACACTGCAGCACCTGCGGAAAATCGAACCCATTGATTGATTGATTGATTTAATTTCGAGTAGCCAAGCCCGTAAACGGGCACTCTCACTTATCCTTATCCGTTGAAGAACATCAAATATGCTAAGGCTAGTCAAGTCGCCACAACTCGTTAAACACCAGTAATACGTACGCTAGAGAAGCAACACGTCCATTCATTTTACAATGGACTTCAAAATTTTGTTACAAATGGCGCGAAACCAGGCACTTTTCTGTACTCAACCAGCCAAATTTGGGACTGGCCATGCGTGCTGACTTTACCACTTGCACCTCACGCATTTCCCAACGAAAACCATCGACCGATAACTCAAACGAAAGAGAAAAAAATTTTATGAATTTTGATACCAAACAAGTTACTTTTTATGGGATCTGACAGAAAATCGACGCATCTAAAATTTCTCGTAGACAAAACATACGTTTTCTGTGTGAAAACTGAAACCAAACCGTGGATTCAAATCCTATGCTTTGTCTGCGAGAACTTTAGATGCGTCGATTCGTCAGAATAAAAAACTTTGGTATCAAAATTCATAAAATTTTTTTCTCTTTCGTTTGAGATATCGGTGGGTGGTTTTCGTTGGAAAATGCGCACAGATGCATCGACCCTAGCGCGATCGCCTCCCCGCCCTTTTTCCACAATAATCGCAACTTATCGCAGCCGTACCGACAACACGCAGTTTTAAGTGCTTTTTCATGTGTTGTTGTTTTTTTTTTCTGGTTTATACTTGTTTCCACTGGCTTTCATGTTTTCGTGGTATCGCATTTCGATGTTATTTTAACATTCTGGTTTGTTCTCCGCTGTCTGAAGCTTGGAGGGGGCAGTAGCTTCGTTGCAAGGACAATAAACTTCATTCATTCAGAGCAAGTGTTTAAATACTGCGCGTTTATATCACACTGCAGTATATATCACACACATATATCACACTGCAGCTTTCCCAGAGCACCAATGGCGACCGAAGGAGGTGGGATTACCGGCTGAGCATACGTTCCTCCTATCTGCAAGCAACCAGACAATTAGAATGAGTTCGTACATTCCTGCGCTTAAATTATTAGTTCTAGCGGAATCCGCTTGGGCCTTCTTACCGAGCCAATATTGGACAAGGAAAACGTACGCCGTTCAGATCGGAAAGCAGTAACTGGTTATTTCCCGCCTTGTTTTGCAAAATATTCAGATCCGCGGCGATTTCCAGACAACTCTTTAGCTGAAAGTTTTTAACGTTGGGCACCATCAGACCGTTTTCGGTGTCCGTGGCCACTCCGATATTATGCGCTCCTTTATATGTAATGTTTTCGCATTTGTCGTCCACATGAGCGTTCAAAACCGGAAACTTCGTCAAAGCCAAACATCAACCGATCAACCGAGCGAGAGTTCAATAACAATCCTAAATACCATTCGGCAGACGATTAGCTGCCAGCCATCTGGCATATAAAGATCAATATATTGTAACAACAGCCTATTTGGCTGCTGTTCTAGTGAATCATTCTTCTCGACCTCCGCCGTAAAAAAATTTGCGATGTACCCTCCTTATGTAAATTTTTTTACCCCGGAGTTACGGGGGTCCACGTCCCCGGGAGCCGCCCCGTTGAACGCGCCTCTGGGTGGCTCCGTTCGCGTTCCGACCGCTTACAGAATACAGTTTCACGCTACGTCCACCCGATCGCATTCGCAGCCCGTAGAGCGCGCGGCTACGTGGTTATTAACAGCTGATTGCACATTTCAGTTGATTTTTCCCCAGCACGGAAAATTTAATCCTCCGAAGAATATTAGTACTGTTGTTTGCAAAGTGCTTATCAATCTCCGAAGTATATTGGACTGGGTTAACAAAGAACGCCGCCCATCGAAGAAATCGAACAGTTCGCAAATTACGCGACGAGTGTCTTTCGCATGCTGGGTTAAAATTTTATTTTTACCGTGATTAATCATACTAAATTAAAAGCAAACAAGGAATTAGTGATTATAAAGTAATGGTGACCACTCCGTACACACCCTTTCACTCCTTTTTACTCCGTACACAACCTTTTGCACTACCTTTCATTCCGTGCACAACCTTTGACACTGGAACACTACCATTCACTCGTTACACTACCAAACTTATATGTATATTTACTTAAAATACTTGCAATGTATATTATTACAGAAAAGCAGAAATCGATTTTTGTCTCCATTGATTCCAACTGTGTACTGTATTGGGATAGAATTAATCAGATGCAGCCCCGCGATCAGTAAAAGTCGTTTACTGCAATAAGTCCTTTCAAGCTCTTTGATAACTGTCATGTATACTTATGGTAATCTACAGAGTCTGTAGAGTATTTTATCTAAAGCTTTTGCACTATGTCAAGCTGGGAAAGCGAGGACTGTGATTGTAATAGTGGTGATTCATCATGGGACCGTTCCGACGACGATTGAAATATACGAGTACAAATCTTACGGAAAAGATCTTAAAATAAAAAAATCGAAAGAATTAAAAAAATAAAAGACAGTGCACGCAGATAAAGGTAGTGCCGAATGGTTGTGTACGGAGTAAAAGGTAGTGCGCAAAAAGGTTGTGCACGGAATGAAAGGTACAGAATGAAAGGTCTGTAGTGCAAAAGGTTGTTACGGAGTAAAAGGGTGTGTACGGAGTGGTCACCTAAAGTAATCTGGTGATTATTAGTGGATGATAATTCCTAGTTTTGTATATAGAAAAATTTTGATGGATTCGTTGATCTCTTAATTCTTTTAGAACGTTGTTTTGTGTTAAATTTGTTTGGTGTTCCTTATTTCATTCGGTTCGAAAATAAACGTTCTTACTCGTTAAAATTTTGTGTATTTACATAATGGTTGCGTAGACGGGTGACCTTTTTGGTATGGTAATGTCATCTGCCAGTGTGGTAATGGTGTTGAATGCGGCCCTCAGGTAACCTCGCATCGTTTCCGGTTCGAATGTTGCCTTTCCCTGACAAACCCGTAAACAAATGTGGTAGCCAGTGCCACATCATAGACACTCGTATTCAAAGGCACTTCGTTTTCGCCAGCATACTCCAACTAAAAAATCGGCTTCAAGAATATTTAGTACAAAGATTTCAAACGCTTTAAAAAGAACTGTGCCGTGCTGGCCCTTGCGCACAGCCAAATCCCGTTCCGATCCTCGTGCACACAGCATCGACGTATTAGTTATGTATTGCATGGTGTGCTGTCATCACTGCCGGAAAATCAAGAGCCCAGTGGCAAAAAAAGTGATGTGACAGCGCGGCAACCGGGCGTCACTAATAAATATTACGCTAGTGGTTGCTGCACAGTGGACGCTTTGCGAAAACAACTGTTTTGCATTCTTCTATCGGCAGAATCGGCGGTCAGATGCGCGGTTTTTGATGAGCAGGTTGTTGCTTTCATAACTGTTGGTTTCCTAGGTTTTGTTTTTTATGTTAGTATTAGACTATTAGTGCGAACCTACAAATAATGCCGCACACACTATTTTTTAAGCTAGGCGTGAAATAACTCGCCTTTATGATAAGTGGCATATAAGAGAACTTCACACCGCGCAATTTCGCCATCTCCTTAAGTTGCTGTCTCACGTCGTGGAGGTGCGACATGTCGATTTCGTCGCAGTAACCAAAATGCGGAATGGAAAGGGCCGCCGTCATTGATTTGACCAATGCTTTTCTTACGCCCCTGATGGATTCGGTGATGTCAGGAGGGACCACTGCCGGCTGGAGCACCTGCAGAGGAGGTTCACTGCTCGATCGTGGAGCACTTTGGGCTGAAAGAAACCACGAATATAACTCCAAAGAAATAAAACAGTTCCGTAAGAAATAAAGTTTACCAGGAATGCTGCCGGTTGTTTCTTTCGCCCCCTTCAGTTTTTCAAGGTATTTGATGATATCTTCCTTCAACAGCCCCCGCCTCTTCCCGTTCCTTGTACTTCCTGTAAGGAAACCTTCAAAACGGTTTAAAAAATGGGAATTAACTTTATCTTAGAATAACCGTTGTGGAATTACAGATGAAGAGGCAACTTATGCGGTTGCCATAAACTGTGAGTCTGCGTCTCTGCGACCATAAAGGTTGAACGGCAAGCCTTTGACCCTTAAAATGGCATGCGATGACTAAAGCAAGGATCTCAAGAATACCAGGAAATCTAATGGGATCACCGTTCGATTTGTGTTTATTTACGCTGCTGAAAAAGGTGGGAAAAAACAAGTTTTTTGCTCGTGTTGGTTCGAGATGTTTCCGGTTGAACTAGCACCAATCAGATGTACA